>NW_015647958.1:918231-918506 GCF_001515625.1 Sinocyclocheilus rhinocerous
AAGATATGAATCGTTCCTTAACCTTCATGCACGTTCTCTGAGCTCAATGTTCCATAGACGGTCGGGCCCGTGGGTCCTCACTGTCACACTGCCCTTAGGGTTGAACCAATAATCACCCCTCTGTGGAGTGGGCTGGAGTACACTGCTTTCCCTGAGGTAAGAGGAATTTGTGTTTCTGTGGGAAACCCCTCCTTTGTGCTTCTGCTCTGAGGAGTAGTAAGCTCTATACGCATGAATGGTTATTGGGTCCCGCTATTTCTTCAGATTCTATCGGG
>NW_015647958.1:918591-918913 GCF_001515625.1 Sinocyclocheilus rhinocerous
AGAGCATGAGACCGTGTCCAGCTGCACCAGTGGACTGTCTCTTATTGGGCCCTGCTGGATTACCCCGTCTAATCTAGCGCCCCCTTCTGGTCGAGCTAAGAAGTGCTCCCCTCTCTGTGAGGGTTATGCTGCTTCCCTGATAAGCTGCCTCTATTCGGGTCAAGTCAGGCAGTGCTCCCCTCACCTCAATGGGTTGTCTTTGAGCCTGCCGCTACCGATTGAGTGGCTGAGGACTTCTGGGCATCTGTGAGCAGATCTCTATAAAATCCATACTATGGTAAGTGCACACGCTAAGCTTCTGTGCACTTTCTAAAATCCACAT
>NW_015647958.1:919552-920293 GCF_001515625.1 Sinocyclocheilus rhinocerous
CAGAGGGTTGTCTTTGAGCCTGCCGCTCCCGATTGAGTGGCTGAGGACTTCTGGGCATCTGTGAGCAGATCTCTATAAAATCTATACTATGGTAAGTGCACACACTAAGCTTCTGTGCACTTTCTAAAACCCTGTATGGTAAGGGTTACGCGTTGTTAGCCTCGTTCTCTTTCTCTGAGTTGGCTTAGGCCCCGGTACTCGCCTTGGGCTCCACTCAACTAGTGTGTCTCTGCTGATACACTTTTAAAGCATTGCTCCCCTCACTGTAGAGGGTTATTTATGAGCATTGTGCTTTCTTACGAGCGTTCGAGTTCTCTCCCCTTCTGAGGAGTTGAATTCCCCGCTCCGTGGGCTGTTCTCGTGGTGGTGTTTAGCAGTGCTCCCCTCTATCAGAGGGTTGCCTATGAGCACAATTCTCCTTTTCTGAATTCGGAGTTCTCCTCTCACGTGGAGAGTCGAGTTCACTGTTTTCCCAGAGCATCTGGAACCGGCAACATCAGGCGAACTAGGCCCTTCCTCTGCCTCCCTGATGCGCTGAGTTTTCGGCTAAGCTTGCAGTACGCTTACCCTTCAGGATTTCTAATGAACATGCTGTAGGTCGAGCCCCCTCTCGGCTGAGAGCTGGGTGTTATGCTCCCTCAGCTAGGTAACTTACTGCTAGCCATTCCAGCATTATACCATGAGGATGAGTTGATGCTTCTCAGACGTATTGTTCTTGGGATGCGCCATTTCCATCTATGG
>NW_015647958.1:920303-920383 GCF_001515625.1 Sinocyclocheilus rhinocerous
ACGAGGGCCCGTATCTTTAAAATCCATGATATGGTAAGTGCGCACGCGAAGTCCCTGTGCACTTTCTAAACTTTCTAAAA
>NW_015647958.1:928058-939598 GCF_001515625.1 Sinocyclocheilus rhinocerous
CTATTTATACTATAGTCGCACCGGTAGTGACGTCATAGGCTGTCGCCGGCCAATGTTATTGTTGTTTTTAGATATATGCTTCAGACACCGGTCAGACTGAAGGTGTTCCTCATAGCGACCCCTAGAGGACGCAGTGTCTCATTCCCTACTCAGGGAACCATGGTTACATACGTAACCTGAGACGTTTTGTCTGTATGTTGATGATGTTGCATGGTGTTTCAAATGAACACATTTTGTCAAGTGAAGAGAACTTGGTATAGGGAGCAGTGAACACTGCATAGGGACCCTGCTAATTGGAATGCAGCTCATGTTAAAAATAGTCAGACTTTTAATAAAGTCTTTAGGGGTCAGCTGCATAAACTGCTTAGACTAGTCTTAAACATTTAGTCATCTAATTTGTTTTCTTAAAGACTGGTCAGATATTTTGAAAAGTAAATTACAAAATGGTAGATTGGCCCAACTTGAACCATAAAAGTAAGATGAATTACCTCCTGGCTAACTGCTAGTTGATCAAACTAGTTATTAAGACACAGTCTTAACATAGTGGCTATGCTTATGCAACTGGCCCCAGATCTGTGCATTCTGCTTCATTTTGCACTTGGTCTATCCGTTTTTAAACGCTGGAATGCATCTTATATAAACGCACATCGGATCTGGGTCAGGCGAAACTGAAACCAGCCTAATTATACAAGGCTTCCTTAAGAACACTAGTCGTTCAGGCAACAGACTAGTCGATCATGAAAATATGTTGTTTTAGCAGAGCACTAATTGCAGAGCAGTTCCCCTTTGAGAAGTCCAGTGTGAAGTGTCTTACTCAAGGGCACTGCGCTAACAGAGCAGGTCTGCGATCTTTCTAACTCTCCTTTCCTATGTCACTAATTCCCTGGATTGAACCTTCAATCTTTTGTTACCAGCTCTGATCTTTACCCATTATCCCACCACCACTCCAGAGGGAGGAAACGTGAAAACATGAAAGCCTGCAGATCAAGTCATTGTAAAACACTGCACTGAACGTGGGCGGATGCTGATTCAAGGTTTTTTTTAGAGCGCTACACTATCTTCCCGTTTAAAAACGGTCACTTAGGAAGACATCCATTTGTTGTTTATCCAAGAGTTTACAGGTCTTTAGAGCCACGTTTGAAAAACGGTTATTACATACACACAGACATCTGAAGTGCAATTCGGCTTTATAACAATCCACAGAGCTTTTGTTTAATGGCGTCTTTCAGTGTGTAATGGGTTTAAAATGCGGGCGTCTGTGCGCATGTGTTCAGAAGACAGTGATGAATAAGGCTCCACTTCTTGAATGCCACTCTAACACAAATTATTGTTTCAAATAAAAAAAAAGCATTTCTGTTCATAGCGTTATATATTTTTCTTTACCGTTTTTTACTCATTCTGTGTATTATTTATAGGCTATATTTTCCCAGCAGCAGGAAAAAACTAACGTGTATTGCTGTTCTTATACGCGCACATGTTGACAGTACCATCCGTGACAGGAAGCACGGAGAAAGGATGGTGGGAGAGACATCATGCTCCACCATTATAAGGTGAATTGCATCGCTGCCGCCCAAACATCCTTTACACTCAGCTTCTGATATTCAAACCCTCATTCTGACAAAATAACACAGCATATGTCCTCTATTCCCATCCGTCTATCCTCTCATCGCTCTCTCACGATGGGTGGTCATATTTCTCGCTCTGTTTCTAACTCTCTCTCTCTATTTCCCTCTGTAATTGGGTGTATTATGGGACTGGAGGCAATGAGCATCATGGTCATGGCTCAATGCGCATAGAAAGAGAGCGAGAGAAAGAGAGAGAGCAAAATGCTACAGCAGCTTGAGGCAATAACAAGAAGAGATTGCGGAGGAGAAAGACTGTGCTTTGTCCGAGAAGAGAGGAGAGGAGAGGAAAGGAGAGGAAGAATGACAGCCGTGAGAGCGAGACATAATATAAAGAGAAGACGAGCACTACATGATCATGAGGAGAAAATTATTGCGTCTTTTTGGATCCAAAATGGACACCACTGGAAAAAAAAAGCACTTGATCTGGGAATCTGCAATTTGGAGACTGTTTTTCAGGAGTTTAACAATAATCCCAACAGAATGAACTCTACACATCAACCTGAGTTACTCGCCATAGAGAGACTAAACTTGAGCCAGACTTAAATAAATCAGTCTGAACTGTGTCAGCCACAGGATATAAGTTAATGTTACTTGTCGTGTGTTTGTGTGTGCGTTCATGATATACGCTACAGCGGTGCATCCAGTTCCCTCATGCGTAAAATTAAAGAGTCATATCCTGGAAACAGCATAAACGTGACACACATTCATACGTGCACACACACACACATCCCTGACACAGCAGAACTAATGGGGGTGTCGGTCCATTGGTAACCAGTCAGCTGTGTGTAACAGCGAAGATAAGGCCAAGACACCTTGATTTCACTGCTTCATTATGTCACACATAATACCTGACCTTCAATATACTGCACACGGACACACACAAACAGATAATACACCACAGACGGCCAATTAGGATACTATGGATGGGACCACAAGGGTCAATGACATAATGCTTTTCTGTTGTATATATACAGTATATATACACAGACACATTACAATGCAGTTCTTACATGACATACAGGATATACCACTACTGTTATGACAATATTTTTAATTTCTGGTTTAAAATTCATTTAGATATTTTTTGGGTAGTCAAGAAACTTATTAAAAGAACAAAATTCTGGAAAAGAAAACAATATTATGTAGTTTGGCATCAACTTTTGTTATATGGGGGGGGGACTTTTCTTAAACAGGAAATTATATTATAGACATCAGATAATTTGACCTTTTATGACAAAAAAAGGTTAGTTCAGATTAAAATGTCACATGGTGCAAGTGTTCAAAATGCTATATTTATTTAAAATCATGTTTTCAGAATTACTGATCATTACTAATTATTAAGAATCAGTTGATGGTTGTAAAAAAAATATTTTTGCTTAAAATATATTTTAAAACATTTGTAATAATTTTGATAATAATTATTCAAATATTTTTAGTCATAAAATTTAAATTTTTGTTCAAAATAATATAGAAGTTTCCTAAAATTCTGGGAAATTAACATTATTACAAAAGATATATTTACATGTGTTTTTTATTATTATTTTCTTTAACATACACACTTATATACAAATCAAACTTAACCTTTATAACAGCAAGTCACAGAATAATAAAAAAAACATATAAAAAATTCTCTTTGCTGAAATCTCAGTTCCCACAAGCAATATAACACTGTACTATAGATGTGAGCGATGACGATAAACTGTTAATGGAGGCCAAAAACAACATATCATAGGAGCGAACAGGGGCACACACACACTGGAAGAGCGTATCCCTCATTCACTGGTTTAATGGCTAATTAGGCAAAAAGCTGGAAGAGGATGAATCTCTTGGCCAAGCAGATTCCTCTTTTCCATTTCTCTGTGGCTCAATAAAACAATGTAATGGACGCTCTCTCACTCTCTTGTGTTTTTTTTTCTTCCCTGTGTATAGAGAACTATGCAGGAGGCTTTATCCATGTGGGGAATATTCCAGAAGAGCAGCAGTTATTTAAGATTCAAACACAAGGATAACAGATGGCTACCAGAAAGAGAAAAAAGCACACATAGAGAGGGGGAGAGAGGGAGAGAGAGGAGGAATATGACAGACAGAGTTGGTACCTCCCAGTAAGCAGGTCTCTAAGGACAGCCAAGTCCACTGCTTAGTGACGTTTAAATTAACAACAGCACTTTATATACCACCCACTGTCAGTCACCTCACATCAATGTGTAAGTTCACATGCACTCTTTTTAAATGTGTGTGTGATTCTGTTCACGTTTCGAGTGCTCAAAATAGACATTTTGAAAAAAAAAAAGCACTTGATCTGAACATTTGACAGATGTTTTGACAAGATTTGAACATTGCTTGAAAATTGTTTTAACATGGGAAATGAAAATTCACCTAATCTGTTTTGTAAATGCATGCTATACCTCAGTCGCTTGCTCAGTTACATTGTGATAATTCCAAAGTAAGATGTGAGCATGATCCAAAAATGAAAATTATTTACTCACTTTCAGGTTGTTCCAAACTGAAATTTAGTTTAACGTTCACTCACAATGAAAGTGAAAGGGGAAAGGAGCTGTTGAGCTCCAAAGCTACAAAAAGTATGAGAAGGGATTCATAACAGTGCTCCAGATCTCATTTACATATACAAATCTGGTGCATTATGGCATTTAACATCAAACCCAGCACTATGTGTTTGACATGCCCTATTTGGATCATCACCTAGAGATGACCTCTACAGCCCTGAATGTCAGCGGAGATCAGGATAACTAGATGAGCCCCAGAGACAGATCCCCAGTGAAGACCTTGTCTCCTAGACGAGCCCAGTCTCATGAAAATGCGTATAAATATTACGCCAAATAAAAACGAAAGCTCGTGGTATTGATACGCAAAAATGGACTTTGGCGTGCATATGATACACATGTGTTTGGCGTGCATATAATACGCAGTTTTCGCGTGCATATGATACGAAATTTGTTGGCGTGCGTATGATACGCAGTTTTCGCCTACATATGATACGCATCTACCCCACAACCCTAAACCTACCCATCGCGTAGCATATACACGCCAAAGTCCATTTTTGCGTATCAATACCACGAGTTTTCGTTTTTATTTGGCGTACTATTTATACGCACTTTCATGAGATCAGGTTGCCTAGACGGCCACAGGGACAATACCACAGGAACCAGTTGAGTCCTCTGCACAATGTGACTTTGCTGCAGCCTGGAAATGAACTGCTGGTTTCGTCTGGCCTGAGGAGAACTGGCCCCCCGACTGAGCCTGGTTTCTCCCAAGGTTTATTGTCCATTCTGTCACCAATGGAGTTTTGGTTCCTTGCCAGTGTCGCCTCTGACTTGCTTAATTGTGGACACTTAATTTCCAGCGATATCGTCGACTTGATTATTTACATTTATTTCATTCTTTTCCATTATTGTATAATGTCAGTCTACCTGTGTGCGAGGCTAATGAGCACATGTACTATGTTCTCCCCGTGAATGACTCTGTGTGCCAGAGAGGGAGAAGCTGTCGCCTGTTGATCCACTGATTATTTCTCCTTGTTACAGGTATGTTTAATTCTGTTTTATAAAAGGAAAAAGATTTAGTTGAATGTGTATTGTACGTAGAGTGTTACGGGAGAAAATCCGATTTAATGATTCATGCAGTGCGCACGTGGTGCAGCCTACACATAGTACGGTGCTAAACATATTGACTGATTAATTTCATTATGTAACGTGTAGGAATACTGATTTATTCATGCAAGTGGTATTATAATTTTGTTTTATTTCACTATAGTATGTTTTAATGTATAAATACTTGAATTAATGCATAAGTTAATAATGTAATAGATTTTATATCTAATGTAATATTGTAAAATAATTATTGTAATGTATTAATAGGAATATTAATGTGATGTGTAAGAAAGACAAGAGACATATTGTAAACAGTATAATTTATTTACATTTATTTCATTCTTTTCCATTATTGTATAATGTCAGTCTACCTGTGTGCGAGGCTAATGAGCACATGTACTATGTTCTCCCCGTGAATGACTCTGGTATGGCGATGTTTTTTGTCTAAAATGCATATTTATCGCTGGATGAATGTAATTACTTTATACTAGCACTCGATTGTGCTAGTTATAATGTAAATGTATATTTTACGGTGTTATTTAACTTAAACGGTGTACATTGTGACGCTAACTAATTAGCATCATATGTTTAGTGTGCCAGAGAGGGAGAAGCTGTCGCCTGTTGATCCACTGATTATTTCTCCTTGTTACAGGTATGTTGTTTAATTAGTTCTGTTTTATAAAAGGAAAAAGATTTAGTTGAATGTGTATTGTACGTAGAGTGTTTTCCTATTTAATGCTGTACAGTTGCTTTGACACAATCTTTATTGTTAAAAGCGCTATATAAATAAAGGTGACTTGACTTGACTTGACTTGAATATACACAAACTCAAATAAAATTTTAGAGCTACAGCAGGCTTTCTATAAATAAACTCTGAAATTTCAGTCTGTTCCTCACACAAGCTTTTATATTATTTCAGAAGATTTGCAAGTTCATATAGGCAAATTATTGTTATTGCAGAGATACAGTACATTGCAAGAGGGACAATGAGGATGCTTGTTTTTTACAGATATTTGAATTTTTTTAACTGTCAAAGTGCATCTCATGGGACTGGTTACACTGCTCCCTATTTACTTTCATTGAATGGAAAAGAGCATCTGTCAAAACATCTTCTTTTGTATTTAAAGAAAGAAAGAATTTCACTCCAATATATATATATATATATATATATATATATATATATATATATAAACTAATAATTTTCATGTGATTCATATTTGTCAGTCACACATATAGTAAACACTCACAAAAATCATGGCATATTTATATTTGAATTAATGAATGAATGAATGAATGAAATTTATTCCAATAAAAAGTATGAACATGGTTAAATATGGCAAGTTGAGGAAAAGCTGTGTAATCCTGAATGAAAATTTTATAAGCAATTCAAATACACAAATCTTAAATGTAGGCCTAAATATTTGCTACTGAAAGAAAGAAAGAAAGAAAGAACATATTACCTGCAATTATTGCAATTATTTTATTATTATTATATTATTTATATTAATTTAAACAATTATTATCAAACAGTTATTTAAACTGCGTGTATATCAAACTGCGTGTTCACAGGGGTCGTTTTTGGCTTTGGACTAAAACAAAAAGCAGAAGGGCTTATTGAAAAATGCAAATTCATTCTCTCTTCATTCTTTTCATCATTTCGCTTTTCGCCAGGAATATAGCCATTTCCCCGGTAACCGCAGTAAACAAAGCAGCGCAGCACCTGATTTTGCAACTTGCAGCGCTCATATTTAATCAATTAAACCATAGCCTTTTGTAAGCTATATCTCAATTTGCATGTATATTTGTTTTTTTTTTCACTGGAGCACCACCTGAGTCTTCTCTTCTCGTCCCATCTCTACCAGTGATCCTTTCCTTCCCGCGGTACTCATCACTGTTGTAGGTTGCCAAGTTGAGGGGACAAATGGGTTGAAATTATAATGAGGTTTGGGCCATACAAATTACAGGTGTTTTACCTGAGGCGAATGTAGCAAACATAAAATACGCCCAGTGGGTTTTTTTTATAGAAAGATTTAAAATATTAATATTTAAACGGGATGATAGTGGGATAGAATGGTAAAATACGGGAGAATCCCGGGAAAAACGGGAGGGTTGACAGGTATGGAAAGAAATTCATGCCAGTTTGGACTAAATTGCGAGGGTAATGTAATGAGTAAATGATGACAGAGTTTTCCTTTTTGAATGCACCATCCCTTTAAATTGTTGCCACACTATAAGGTAAATCCCCACAGGGAGCAGATGCCTGCTGTAAATTGTTTTGTGGTGAATGAACAATAAATGTTTAGAAAAAATATACCCCAACCAATCAAGAGCACTTTGGACAAAAAGCACCCATTGCTAAGCTAAACACTTTGAGCTATTTTTTCACTCTTGAAATAGCACACATTGTCCAAAAGCTGAAATAGGAAACAACTGGAGGTTGAAGTTTCCTGTGCCATTCATTACTGATCAAGAAAAAAAAAACGCTGCCATTGACTTCACAATGAATGGTGCCAACACAGCCGGGAGCAATCGATGCATGGAGCAATCAAACTTCAGGGTGATCAATCAATCACAGAGCTGCTTTATCTCAGAGGCTGCTTTACTCTCCCTGAACCTGTCACTACAGCAGACCTGAGGGTAGTCTAGAGACCGGCAGACATAAGGATTTAACATTACTGTCATGCTGAGCTACACTTGGAAGGAGACTCGCATGTAAAACAGTTGTTGAAATGCTTGGTACTTTTGATTCATAGCACCATTAACTTATCTTTTGCTGTCAAGGTCGTGGGTTCGATTTCCAGGGATGTGCAAACTGATAAAACACGTACTAAATATTTAAATGTAATGAAATGTAATTGCATTCAAATCTTTATAACGATCTCTAGTTTTTGCTGTTAGTTGCCTGCAAAATGACATATCTATGGTCTCTTAAGCTGTGGGCAAGGGCATAAAGCATGAGTCATTTCTCACAACGGTTTCACTGTGCAAAACGACAATGCATTAAAGGAAGCATGATGATAATGAGCAAATTTTACAAGCAAATTCTCCATTCATGCAAATCTATGCCACAACAATCCCACAGGTGTGCCTCTCTATAGCCTAGTCTTTACTTGACTCCAGCTCATGTAACTTTATCAGATGCTTATTAAAGACTAATAAGTTGCTTATTAGCTGGAATAAGTGTTTGATTAAGTCACAATTAGAGCAAAGTGGTCAGTATTTGTTAAATACACACAAATGGCAATTCATGTGATGTGGAAAAAACATTTTTTATATTTCATTTCTTAATTTCTATATGGGTCTGAAAATATTTTGCACAACAAGATTCTAACAACGCCATGGTATAACAGGGCTACGTTTGTCTTGTCATGCTGTTAGGGTTCATGGGATTGCGGGACGCCATTAAAACACATCACAGTGAGAAAGCTGTGTTTGATGACGTCATCACTATTTTTGCTCCTACTTTTGCTTGAAGCACTTGACATCACACGCTGTGACTCATAGCATGCTCTGAAGAACATGCTAGCGTGCACATATGTGAAAGACCTCACACATCACACACATACATAGGGATGTGCAAAACAGCATATTTTCAAACCCAACTCGTCGGTGGATTGAAAAAAACACTGTATAATTATGGGTCCAAAAGACTGATCAAACGCATTTCTTAACGTTCACACAAAATGTGTTTTTGTGTTCAAGTACAGCTTTGAGCAGATGAATGGAAAGGAAATCAAGCATTTTTAAAAGTTGAACTGTTTTTAATTTGACACAGTGTCTTGAGAACAGACAGCGCGACCAGTGTTACCGATCAATTGATTCTTACGAGGTGGTTCTTTTTAGTGAATCACATACAGCAGTACCAGTAGTCTGACTGTCAAAAAAAAGTCTTAAGTTAATTATTTTAGTGACTCAAAAAAAAACAAAAAAACAGCATGTCTGGTTCAGTCCATAACAACAAACTACTCAAATTAGATGGTTACTTTTAGTGAATTAAACATACACAACTTACAACTGAGAAGTCTGTGCAGTTAATGACTGGTTGTGCATAATACAATGTGTAGTTAAAAGATGCACATTACAAATTTTGTCAGTAGTATTTTACAAAAAAAAAAAAAAAACAGTATCTTGTTGGTTTAGCATTTAATATGTAGTGCTTGATATGACAATTATTAGATTGCATTTATGGTGCCTTTAAAAAGACCATTAAAAGCTATTAAAAATCTGTATAAACAGACCTTTTATTAATGATCTCATCATTTGGCAATGATTTTTGTTAGGTATACAAGCACTAAAAGAATTCTCAATGGAACCAATTAAGACAACAATGAATCCAAAACCAGAATATTTCAATTAGATTTCCAACAACCAACTAGTCGATTAATGATGTTGGGTTATTTTTCAACCACTCTTTAAAATATTGAAAATACTCAAAATACTACAACCCACACATACTTTTCCACTTTTTCTGGCACACACTTGTGACAATACACCGCAATAATTCTCTCATCACTTAAGCCCACTAAAAACCTTTTAACTTTGCAAATGGATGAAAATAAAAGCATAAACACACTTGCACACATGGGATCATTGCTCTCAATTTCCTGGTGGGACTGAAATAATCAAAGTCCTTCAGAAGTCCATTCCAAATCCCATCGTCATTGTTTGGTGACCTCCTTATTCAATTAGATTCTAACACACACACACACACACACACTTCCTACTTTTAAACATGGCCTGTACACACTCAGCAGCTCTCAGTTCTTTCCCTGAGTGTGTATAAAAATGGATGAATTTGTAAGTGAAAGGGAGAGAGAGAGAGAAAGAGATCGAGATGAGGAAGCTGTATTATTCATGCGAATCACTATTTTAGTTTGAAGGACATTCAAAGAATGAGAAGAGGAGCATTTGCTAGAACACTGCTGCAAACACATGCTCTCAATGTGCTTTGAGCAGCTGCTACACATCTAATCATGTATTGTTCTACAGCAGTATGATAAACTGGATTATATTTGTTTATATTTGAACGGCTGTGAACGCACACATGGACTTTCTTTCACAGATCTATGACATCAGGATGCAGCCACAAAACACTGTTTGTATATTCATGCAATCAAACCCATAATACAAAGCGAGAGGCATCCTGCATGCTGTGCTTGTCGACTTTGATGATGAAAGCATCTGTCGGAGCATGTGTCACACTGGCCTCTGGTTTGATAATGAACGAGTGTTGCAAATTACACACTGACCCATGCTGTGACATTCAAAACATATACCAACAAACATAAACCCTAAACTATTTTATGTTTTAAGAATGTGTTCATAATGTTCCCATCATGTTATGACAATGTTATTTACAATCTGTCTAGATTTTTTTTAAATTTATAGTTCTTTCATCATTTACTCTCTTGTGTTTTTGCATCCCCTGTATGACCATCTTTCATCTGAGGAGCACAAAATAAGATATTTTCAAGAATGTTAGTAACCAAACAGTTTTTGCCTGACTTCCATTATATCGACAAAAAAACACTGAGACATTTCTTAAAATATCTTCATTAATGTTTACTCAAGAAAGAAAGTCATTCGGAATGACATGAGGGTGAGTAAATGATGACAGGATGTTTATTTTTGAGTGAACTATTCCTTTAAAAATGTCCTTGGTTATATGAAGGTTATGAAAGCATTAACAGAATGTTAAGCACACATAATAAATAAATTATATAAAGCAATAGTGTTAATCTGTTTGGCCGACCAAGGGTGGTCGGGTAGTGTTCCAAATATCGTTATATTTGCTTATCCATTTGGTGATGTTAGTGGTGCAGAAATTACACACTTCAGCTTGAAGACACTAAGATTGGAAATACAAAACACCCCCATCAAGGCAAGCAGAGCAAACCAAAAAACCCAATCTGAAAAATACAGCTCCACCCTGCGTGTGAACTCTCTACTAAATTCAGCACACCACCCACTGACAAAACACAAGAATACAGGGAACATCTTGACAGAAAACAGAAACTCAACGAATATAGAATTGTCTCATTTATACAAAGAAAACCACGAGTACCAACACATAGCTGTGCAAACTATACATTTCATAAATTATCTTTTACTTAACTGGCATCAGCCAAGTGTTTTAAATTGACCTGTTATCTTGCATTAAATGTCATACACTATCAAATATCCTAAAATAAGACAACTGTTTCTTGCTCTTTGAAGAGCAAGTAGGAAGTAAACTGCAAGTGTCATCACATAATTGAGCAAAATGCAGCAAAATCAAATCTTAAAGAAACTGTTCTCCTAAAAAAAA
>NW_015647958.1:947784-957827 GCF_001515625.1 Sinocyclocheilus rhinocerous
AATTTATAGTTCTTTCATCATTTACTCTCTTGTGTTTTTGCATCCCCTGTATGACCATCTTTCATCTGAGGAGCACAAAATAAGATATTTTCAAGAATGTTAGTAACCAAACAGTTTTTGCCTGACTTCCATTATATCGACAAAAAAACACTGAGACATTTCTTAAAATATCTTCATTAATGTTTACTCAAGAAAGAAAGTCATTCGGAATGACATGAGGGTGAGTAAATGATGACAGGATGTTTATTTTTGAGTGAACTATTCCTTTAAAAATGTCCTTGGTTATATGAAGGTTATGAAAGCATTAACAGAATGTTAAGCACACATAATAAATAAATTATATAAAGCAATAGTGTTAATCTGTTTGGCCGACCAAGGGTGGTCGGGTAGTGTTCCAAATATCGTTATATTTGCTTATCCATTTGGTGATGTTAGTGGTGCAGAAATTACACACTTCAGCTTGAAGACACTAAGATTGGAAATACAAAACACCCCCATCAAGGCAAGCAGAGCAAACCAAAAAACCCAATCTGAAAAATACAGCTCCACCCTGCGTGTGAACTCTCTACTAAATTCAGCACACCACCCACTGACAAAACACAAGAATACAGGGAACATCTTGACAGAAAACAGAAACTCAACGAATATAGAATTGTCTCATTTATACAAAGAAAACCACGAGTACCAACACATAGCTGTGCAAACTATACATTTCATAAATTATCTTTTACTTAACTGGCATCAGCCAAGTGTTTTAAATTGACCTGTTATCTTGCATTAAATGTCATACACTATCAAATATCCTAAAATAAGACAACTGTTTCTTGCTCTTTGAAGAGCAAGTAGGAAGTAAACTGCAAGTGTCATCACATAATTGAGCAAAATGCAGCAAAATCAAATCTTAAAGAAACTGTTCTCCTAAAAAAAATGCTAATTCTGTCATCGTTTACTCATTGTCATGTTGTTCCAAAACTGTTTAACTTTCTATCTCCTAAGGAACACAAAATGAGATGTCATGCACAATATAAGGGACTGACAGCTTCAGTCACCATTTACTTTCATTGCATCTTTTTTCCATAAAATTAAAGAGAACTGAAGCTGTCATCCAGCCTAACAACTCCTTTGGTGTTTCACCGAAGAAAGAACATCATACGGATTTGAAATGGCATGAGGGTAAGTAAATAATGACAGAAGTCTCTTTTTTGCTAAATGTAGATTTGGAACGGAAATGTATTTCAAGTGAACAACTTTTACTTCTGCCTGCCTATAACAAATCCTCTGATAGAAAAATAGAAGACCTAATAATAACTCTAAGTTTAAGTTCTGAGTTTGACTGCAGGGGACCAAGCCTGGAATCAAACCTCTATTTTTATATCATAGAGCAATTATACACGAAGCATACAGAATATGTATGTGAAGAATATGTACACCAAAACAGATGCAAATCATTTGTATTTTTTCAAAGGCCTGTGATATTTTTCCGGCCTGGTTGAATGTGCCTGTAAAGTAATTTGTCAATTCTTCGTGGCTGTCTCTTTCTATATGCATGGCGACTATGCTGCAATCAGTGGAACACAGGGACTGATCTTTTCCTGCCAAAATGGGTCATCCTCATGAGGTAAACAATCACTTAACATCTATAAGTGAGTTGACTCAAGTTATTATTTAGGCAATCTTTATTGACAAATGACAAACAGTCCTGTATGATTGGTTACATCATATATATGATGATCCAGCATGTACTGCAATTTTCATGACATCAGGGTGGCATGAATAGCAGATGTGTCTTTATTACTCAATGAATCAAGGTCATATGATCTTTGTACAGATCTGACGGTGTTTAGATGCATGAATCGCTGTTGATGTTTCCAGTGCTGTTTATTTTAAAGATGCTCTGCTCTTTTTCTTCTAAATGCTTTCGTACCAACGCATCTCCTGTTTATACACAAACACACACATGCATTTATACACAGAGAAAGCACTAAATCGAACGAGGCGTTGATAATCTTCTCCTTATATAAAGGCTGAAGGGATGCTGTGAATATAGGCCATCAATATAACGTTATGCGCGACACGCTGTCTCCGTCCTGCCTGTAATAAACAAATTAAAGCTATCGTTTCGTTACGTCAAGAGCTGACGGCAGCGACTTGGACGGACACTCAAACACACGCGCGCGCACACCGACGCCCATTAAAACACCACGCACGACACACGGCAAAAAAGCATCCTGTGTCCAAAGCCCCTCACACACGACATAATTCAGCTGTAGGATATGGAGAGTTTGAGCAGTGTACACTAACAGCATCTCGCTGCCACTGCCATTCAAACGTCCATCGGTTATTGATTTATTGGCCCTTAAGAAATTAAGAAAGCATTGACTCACCGCATCTTATAAAGCACCGGAATAATAGTCAGCTCCGGATGTGTTCAACAGCATCTGGCTGTGATCTCGGAATGCTCCTTAATTCCCGTGACAGTGTGTCCGTGTGTGACTAAAACACGCAGATGATGTCTTGAGCTTCCGTTCCCAGATGCGCCTTTACGAGGCTCGAAGCCTGCTGAAGAAGCACGGTGAGGAACAGGATATATCGAGTAGCCTATCCTTCGTCCCCCAAACCCAATGGATCTATGGTGGACACGGGGGATCAGAGCCCTGTGTTGTATCCCGAGCAGTGTTTTCTAGAATGAGAGGAAAATGCGCAGAGTGGCTCCAGCGATGGCACAATCCGCGAGATCAGCGCCAGTCCATCGCTAGATCGTCCGTGCGAACCGACAGCTAGGGAACGAGCGAGAGAGAAAATGACAAGCCAATTTGGAAGCAAAGTGATGCTTGATTCAAGGATGAAGGGTGGGAGGGAAAGAGAGAGAAAGGGAGGATAAGAGAGGGCGGTAAATCTGGAGCTGGGAGGACTTGAGCACGCTCTGGTGGCCGACAGCGCGCACAGCAGTGAAGGGTCGACCTTCCCAGTTCCTATCACCCGCGGGGTCATTCAGAGAAAGGAGTGCACTGTGTGACTTTTCGATTTTTAATGTTTTTTTCCCCTTTAAATTTCTTTAAGCTTTTAAAACCTTAAAAGCACGTGTTTGCGTAATAAACTGCAATGCCACCCCAACTCATTTTAAAAATTGTAATGATGTTAGTATTCAGCGATGTCTAAATAGGCCTACCCTATAAAAGTAACAA
Source organism: Sinocyclocheilus rhinocerous (assembly GCF_001515625.1). NCBI lineage: Eukaryota > Metazoa > Chordata > Actinopteri > Cypriniformes > Cyprinidae > Sinocyclocheilus > Sinocyclocheilus rhinocerous. The sequence continues at coordinate 950,970 of NW_015647958.1, forward strand.
GGTTTACATGTAGTCAAGCCTTTGTAGCCAGGCCCAGGACACTACAATGTATTTAAAAGATTAAAAGAAAGAAAATATAATGATAGCTCTACACATGTCCAGTTTTTAATAATCAGTTTAATGTACACTGTAAGAAACTGACTGTGAAATTCACAGTAATTAACTGGCAGCAAGTGACAAGTAACTTACTGTATAAAAAGCACAGTAATTAACCGGCAGCAAGTGACAAGTAACTTACTGTAGAAAAGAACTACAGTCATTTACTGGCAGCAAGTGACAAGTAACTTACTGTATAAAAAGCACAGTAATTAACCGGCAGCAAGTGACAAGTAACTTACTGTATAAAAAGCACAGTAATTAACCGGCAGCAAGTGACAAGTAACTTACTGTATAAAAAGCACAGTAATTAACCGGCAGCAAGTGACAAGTAACTTACTGTATAAAAAGCACAGTAATTAACCGGCAGCAAGTGACAAGTAACTTACTGTATAAAAAGCACAGTAATTAACCGGGGGAATGTGATCGGCAAAGGACCTTAAGCCAGGAATCGAACACGGATCGCCAGAGACACAATTGCACTATATGTCAGTGTGCTAGACTATCGGTACCGACAGGTTCCATTGCTGTTTAGTTATATTGGTTCAGCCCAAATAAAAAATAATAATAAAAATGAATATGAAATAAATAATGCATGTAGCACGATTTAAATATAAATATTCATTTATCAACAGTCACAGTTAACTGCTCATCATTATAACAAGCTTCATTTATCATTCTTCACTTATTGCTAGATGTGTTGAAAACAATAAAATCTTGATGACCTTCTGGTCATTTTTTTATTTTTATTTTTATTAAAGAATACATTTGCTTCCTGTATTCTCTATTCAAACCTAAAATGTAATTGAATTACAGTGAGGTCAAATTAAATGCAGTCATTGGCTGGAAACCCAGCTGCCAGTGTAGGCTACTATGTTTTCCTCCTCTATCCCAGTGGCTGGGTTTCAGAAAACCCTAGTGTATGGCAGTACGGTGACATCGCGTTCTGGCGGGTGAATTTATGATTATGATATTGAAGTTAAAATAATATGATAATAGTTAAAAGTTTGTATGAAGCAGTATAATGGGCTGTTTTTGTACAGGTAAAATAACTGGAAGCGAAAGACACCAGAAGCCAAGTCTTCTACAATACATTGGAAGTTACTGGGATTTTCTACAAGACATTGCTGGTTACTGTGACACTCACAGTACTTCTTACATTACTGCAATTTTGACTGAAACTATGGTATTCTACTGTGAACTAGTATACAGTAATTTCCTGTGCACAAACACAGTAAATTCCTGTAGATTTCACATGAATTTTTTACAGTGTAGGCCTAAATTCTTTTAAGCATTTTAATAGGCTATTGTTCACTGACAAACGTAATAAAATATAAGATAAAGACAAAGACAGTCTCCTTATATCCAATCACGAACGTAGAATTTATTTATTTATTTACCCAACCCAATTTTATTTACATCATTCTAATAAGAGTTATGGTGGTAAGTATTGATGAATAACCCAGGGATACAACTTATGTATACTGAAATAAGACAATAATATATACCATATATTGACACACACCTATCTATATTATGCAATGGTTGCCGTGATTTTGCTAAGTAAGACATGTTCCTGGATCAATATAATTGTCCAAAACATAGACCTAACCCTATCCCTACCCCTACCCATGATTTATCCCTAAAATCAGAGGGAAATGATAGCTGAATAACAAGTGTGTAGAAGCACCTAACTCTGGCTGTAAGGCTAAAACTGACATTTCCTGTAAACTTATGCTTCATTTCTGATTGGTTGCTTGGAATGTTGTTCCAGGATCAACAAGGATGTTGATCCAGGAACATTTTGCTGTTTTCCAAATCATGTCAAATTGAATTTCCCATGGACTCCAATCAAATTATTCAGAGAAAAAGGAAGTGCATAAATTTCAAATGTCATCACAAAGGTCCTGAATAGGCTACTTACAGTGTATTACTTCAATGTAGCCTATGTTGAGTTTTTTATTTTTTATAAATTCGCAAGTTATCATGCCATTTCTGTCAGAATTACGTGTAAACAGATGTGAAAATAATTTAAAGCATTTTAGCATAATGCTGCAAAACAAAATTCAGAATAAAATGAAGGAGATGCTGAATAATCTGAATTACAGTGTTAAAGTGTTCATTTACAGATATGTAGGACAGCCTATATCCGCTATGAGAGACACAATGAAATAGTTTTTATGGAATGGTCCTGCAGTTATTTAATGCTTATTCATATTGCCGTTAGCTTCCAAAAGGTTTTACTATCGTAATAGGAAAATATTGCATAATAGAAAATATCACATTGGCAAATTATAATTTGTGGACAAACACTAATTTAAATGTCTCTCATGAGCAACAGTAATAAGAGCTGATGTCTCTGTTATTTCATTAAATGAGGGGGGAGAGGCCTGAACATCCATTTACATTAAACTCATGAGGATCAAAGGCGCATCGCGGACATGCGCGGTGGCAGCCAGTTATCACTCTCACGCAAAGCCTATAGGCTGTCTAAATAATGTTGGCTGTCTCTAATGCGACTTTCGACATTTGAAAATGTTTAAAATTGACCCCCGGCATTTAATCATCCGATGAGGCGTCCTCGAAAGGCAGTTTTTCATGAGCTGCGGGGGAACTGTTGATCTGAAGGTAAATGTGGGCTGAGAATTCAGCGTTTATTTATCTTTACTGTAACGAGTGAACTATGAAGACAGAAGACTGATAGACAACAAGCGATAAAACATCCAAGAAACGGCATCGCAGCTGTCAGTTACACCTGAACCGTTAACGTGCTGCATTTGACCTATTTTTGGCTATCGGATTTATTTTAGTAAACTGCTATTGTTGTCCGTATCTTTGAGACAGAGCACATGCTCTATTAATAATGGATGACTTGTTTTAAAATCGCAATTATGCATTTATGAGCTACATTTGTAAAATTATTTAATGGACAACGAATATTGATCATCTAATGTTTTCATCTATTTTGTCCGCCATCAGGTTTAAGTAGTGGCCCTCAACTGTCTTAAAGACGTTTTAAACAAAACACTAACGATTTTTTTGTGATATATTTGCGAGGTATAGCCTAAATAGCCTAATAACTTGATAAGTAATGGCAGTGCAGTTTTTCTATGAAACCGATGCAGACAGCGATCGAGCATCTGTATGGTTACCCCCAATTTATGTTTGCCTAGCACACTAACTTGTAAAATAACTTTTGTGGTTGAAACGTAAACCTTTTTTAACCTCCTTTGGTCTCTTATAGCCCCGTAATTCGCACCCTGATATGTTATAGGCCTATTGAAAATAATAAACATCTTTAGGCACTTGATATAGCTAATTTGTCTTTAAACAAATAAAATGCATGATTCCTAGCGTGTTAGAATATTACTTTTTTAGGCTAAATCTTACGACCCCGTTGGAGGTTTGCCGAGCTAGGCCCTCTGGTTCCGAACTACTGCTGTAGCCTATTTACATATTTATTTTCATATTTACACATCTATCAGCTTCTCTGTGATTCGCCCGTTTAAAATAACCCTCCTGCTTTGTTTTCTCTTAGTTACTATTGTTGTCCACAACACCGGCCACCGCCAGGCGCTTACAGCCCTATCAGGTAGGTTGTAAGGACATCTGTCCCGGGTAATTACCGTCGTTCACAGTTTAAGTCCGTTTACAGCTGCTAAGCCTCCCCGGTAAGCGCATTACCGGAGCAGCGCGGCGCAAACACGAGTGCTCTCGCAGTACACGATGAGCGCGTGCAGATCGCGAGAACCTCCCGTAGAGGTGCGAGACTCCAGCCCAGATTACATCAGCATGAATAACAGATTAAAGCAGGCGTTATCAGAGCGATCAGCGAGATATGAAGTGAACCATCAATGCAATTCATAAAGCTTGTCATCGGTTACAGAGACAGACGGCGAGCGCTGCCAAATTGCGTCGCTCTCACTTCATGCCAAACGTCACCGTTGCTGTCACAGGTAAGGACTGTCAGGTGTGCATGCCAGTGATTAAAATGCTGCAATCCACGCAAATCCCTTTTGAGTAGGATGTGAAAGGGGCAAATCTGTTTGTTTTTGTTGTTTTGTGTCTTGAATATTTTCAAGAGTTTGATTGCCATTATGTCTGAAGGCCCTGGCATGAATGTGCTTGTGTTGTTGCAGATGTCAAAAAGAGAGTGGCGGTAATACAGTACTCAAAGAGTTGAAAATAATGGGTATGTATGAAATCCTACCACAATATCATGTGTCTCAATCTGTCTTCTTTCTCAATTTATGATATTAAAATATTTGCAAGTTAACATGTGTAGGCTATGTATGAATATTACATGTAGCTTGTTGTATACACTCTCATGTGGGTTATGAGCTGATGTCATTGCATTTGCCCATTTTATTAATATATTTATGTGTGTGTATGTGTGTAGACACACAGCGTGCTTTGCTGGCAGTGGAGCGGCTGCAGCAGAGACTGAAGAAGAGGGGAGAACTGCCTGCTGAGGAAAAACTCAGTCTGCTCAAAAGTGTCTTACAGAGTCCCTTGTTTCACCAGATACTCAACATGCAAGAGACTGAACAACAGCATGAGCAACAACAGGTCAGAGATCAACATCATCATCACAGTGCATCACAAAAAAAGCATACACTAACACTAAAATATGCCAAAACATTAAACAGTGGGCTTTACCACCATTTTTTTTTTAAATAAATGTATTAAATTAAACTCAGTAAAGAAATGTCAATTATCATAGAAATTATCATGTTATGTATTATGGCTGATAGTAGTTGCATAATTATGATACATTATACAGCATGATTCTGTCATTAACATCATAACTGATCTTGTGAAATGCAGAATTGAACAAAAGTATATCTTATGCTGATATCCAACTCCACCAATATTACCTGAAATAGAAATTTACATGCACGTATATTTTATAAGGCATTTGTACACCCAGGGAGCATCATTTCAGATATTCCCTGATGTGAACAGTGCTTTGATTCACCTCTTACATCATCTCTGGCTCCGGGTCTATTATTAGTTGAAATAAAACATGATACAAACCTTTCTTAAAGGAATATTTCAGATCACACCCAAGTGACAACATTTGTGGCATAATGTTGTCCCTCTTTGCGTTAAAAAAGAAAAAAATTGTGGTAAGTGATGCACTTAAAATGAAAGTGAATGGGGCCAGTCCATAGTTTGATTCAATAGTAAAGCCACAAGACATAAACAATATGCATGTTAACATGATTTTAGTGTGAAATGAAAGGCTGTGTAAAGTTCTACCTAATTTTTACAACTCTGTTGCCATGACAATGAATCACCATTAACCATAAAGAACATTTTAAAAATTGTGGTTTAAACAGCTTTACAGTTCAAATAATAAACAGCAGAGTAGCTAAACTTATTTGAAATTTTGTGAGCTAAGAACACTGAAAAAAATGTTTCATTCATCCAATTAAAAAAATTAATTAAGGGCAAGTTATTTATTTTTCATTGGTTCAAGTTAAAAAATATAGATGTGAATCATTACCCTAAATTTTTTTTAATTGGATGAATGAAACATTTTTTTCAGTGAAGGTTTGTTGTCCATTATCAATAGTGCATGAAACATTGCTTACTGAGGTCACTTCCAAAATAAACAACTTATATTGATCAAAGTTGCCAATTTGGATGTTAAAAGTTTGAAAATCTTGAAATAATCAAACCTGAATTATTTGACAAATCTACATGGAGAAATGTTTCACCTTTCACCTAGCACATATTCCTATTTAGATCATTGCATTTTGACAGCAGAATTTTGTTGTTCAAAGAATGATACCTTAGTTATTAACTTATAAAATTATATAGACCTTATGTAGCTTTTTGTCTTCTGCTTTCTGGTTTGTATTTCCACAGCATGAAGTTTAGGACCTTACAGACTTGAATGAACCACTCATTTTAAAATCTTCCCGGTCTAGTGAAATTTATGACATCTGCTTCAAACATTACAATGCACATAATAACTTTCGTTAACTCTACAATAAGTAAATCAATTTGACCAGCTAATTACTCTTTGACAGCAATGCCATAGAAATGTTCAGAGCTACTGCAGAGACGTTCAAAGAAGTTCAAAGACAACATTCTAAAGATGGCTTGTTTCTCTGGTGCATAAGGTCTATACTTCAAACTAGCTTTTACATCCTCCAAAAATAGCCCCTGTTCACTTCCATTTTGAGTGTTCCATTGTAACTGTAATTTTTTTTTCTTTTTTAACAAACGAGGGGAAAAGTTGACAATTTTTTTTGTGGTAATAATCATTAAAGGGGTCCTATTATGCTTTTTCACTTTTTCAACTTTAGTTAGTCTGTAATGTTGCTGTTTGAGCATAAAAAAATATCTGCAAAGATACAAAGTTCAAAGTCCACTACAAAAGGAGATATTTTATTTAACAGAAATCACTTTTCAAAAACTACAACGAATGCATATTTTCCTGGATTTGTGATATCACAAATATCGACGAATGGGACGAGACCTGGTTGAGCTGCACTAGAGAAGGCAACGAGTGTTATCACTATGTCGGAGACACGCTAGCTTTCCCAAGGCAGACGAACTTAGAGTGGTTACAATCATCCGGTTTAAATCGCACTCAAAATGATTTGTTATTGCCGCAATATTTACACTGAAGCTCGCAGACGGCTATGGTAAGGGGCATGACATTTCCAGACCAGGCGCCGAGTGCTGCCAATCACAACACACACTGGCCCAGCTAACCAATCACAGCACACACTGGCCCAGCTAACCAAT
>NW_015647958.1:958021-964364 GCF_001515625.1 Sinocyclocheilus rhinocerous
CTAGTATGAGAGCCTGTTCTAGTACACCCCCAAAACAAAATCAAGACTTTGTAAAAGAGCATAATAGGACCCCTTTAAGCCATAAATGCTTTATACTGAGTCTTGCATTGGATATTCCTCTGAATCTTCCAGTAAAAATAGTTGAATGCATTGAACTTCAAGTTGAACTTGTATTTGACATTTGACTTTTACTGTGCTTAGTTTAAAACCACAATGACCCAGGGGACTACATTTCCAAAGCATAAAGAGGTCAAAGAAGCCCAGCAGATATGAGTGGGAGGCATGAGAGGTTATTCAAGGATACTAGGTTAAAGAGTCTCAAAGGTGGTCTGGGTTCACACAGTATGTGAGATATATGTGTGTGTGTGTGTGTGTGTGTGTGTCTGTGTGTTATGGTGCAGAGTAATGATGGGAAATGATCTCTTGAAAATGGCCTGTGTTATCCCAAGCTTTCAAAGAGCAGCTCATGTAATTTAGCTTCTCAGATATCATCATAAAAATAGACACAGTAGATGTTACATTCAGATTTATTTGGTACAACCACAAATTGTGGTACAGCCACAATTTTGGGGAAGTCGTGGCCTAATGGTTAGAGAGTCGGACTCGTAACCCAAAGGTTGCGGGTTCGAGTCTCGTACCGGCAGGGATTGTAGGTGGGGGGAGTGAATGTACAGCGCTCTCTCCCACCTTCAATACCATGACTGAGGTGCCCTTGAGCAAGGCACCGAACCCCCAACTGCTTCCCGGGCGCCGCAGCATAAATGGCTGCCCACTGCTCCGGGTGTGTGTTCACGGTGTGTGTGTGTTCACTGCTGTGTGTGTGCACTTTGGATGGGATAAATGCAGAGCACTAATTCTGAGTATGGGTCACCATACTTGGCCACATGTCACGTCACACTTTGATTGTGTTAGAATCTTCTAGCAGGCCAAAATGAGAGGAGCAGCAGAGGCCAGATGAGCAACTCCAATAAATGAAGCACTACACTGGCTGTTTGTCATGAAAAACTGCATGCTTATGGGTTCACTAATATGCCATGAGATGTAGCTTCTTCAGCAAAACTATATATCAGATAATCCTAGTGCTCATTGTGCATTGGTCTGGCCACTTGCCATGGATAATCATAAGCATAAGTTGTTTACATGAGTCATTCTTTAATCAAGCTTATCACTTCCTGTCTGCATTCTGTGATGTAATAGGCTTGTTTTTTCAACCACGTGTTTGGGAGCAAATGTAATAAGACCTTTACATATAAAGGAAAATAGTTGATTACATTGGTTATACTTCAAGCGCTTATTTTAATTATAGGTTTCAATGAGCAGGAATAAAAACAGAATTGCCAGCTGTGCTGTTTGCCTGCTGTTGAGGCATATGGTCAGCCATGATAGTCCTTTTTTGTACACTAGTTTTGTCATCTTTCTGAAATAGCTTTAGATTCTTTGTTTGACTTTTTGGTTGCCAAACAATTCATTCTTTCAAGAATGCATTCTGGAAGTGTCTCGCTGTATCCTCAAGAGCTAGTAATGTATTCAATAAAAATATAATGTCTTCTGATTCAAATTTAATCAGAAAATATATCAGCATGAATATTGTTTTAATACGTTGAATTAAATGTGAATAAATAAATAATATTTGAAGCAACAGTTATTAACATGATTAAATACCCTTTTAACATAATACACAATGTATTCAGATGAGCATTCTAAATCAAAATATAGATTTGCATACTTGAATATTATTTGTAAGAAGAGGTCTGATTGTGTACCATATCCTTGGTAAGTGCTTATGTGTATCATGTGTGTGATGTATTTAGAGAGATGATTCTCTGAAAACAGCAGCAAGGACCAAACTGAGGTTGTATAAGCTACTTACCTGAGCTGACCACATAATCTGTGCTGAATAGAGAGATAGGCCGGGGTCAACAAGTCACACACACGTTTCTGTAATGGTGAGGACTTTCCTTTGACTTTCCATTTGGACTTTTAAACTGAGCTAATGATTTTCTTTTTCCTGCCCCTAAACCTGACCTTTGAAAAAAACATTTTTATATTTTAATCAAGATAATTTAGTATGTTAAACCTGACCGCCACATGTCAAATTCTTTCTGCAGTTAAGTCTGTTGCACGAACACTCTGAAGTCAGTTAAAGCTTAAATACAGTAACTGAGTAAAACAGCTAAAAAGCACAATATTTTAAATCAATTTTAGCGATGGCCCTGGCTTGTACCCTACTAAATATTTGTGCATTGCTCCAATAAACTTGAAACACTGAAATATAACCCTTCGTTTCAACTAAATATATACTCAAGCTTTTGACCAACCAAGTTAGAATAAACAGTTGTTTGGCAGACTGACTGAATTATAACAATGAGCTAATGCTTTGCCCGACAGACTTCAACCATTTAGACTTTTATTGCAATGTTCACATTTACACTTGTTTTTATTTTAGGAGAGACCATTATGTGAATAACTGAGCTGTTCTCCAGCATGAAACAAATCTAAACACTGCTCTTTCTTTGTCACGTTCTCCTATCAGCTGTTTGTCTATGTATATATTTCCAGTATGTTGTTTTTTGTTTTTGTTTTTGAAAGACTCTTATGCTCAACAGGGCTTCATTTATCTGATGAAAAATACAGTTAATCAGTAATATTGTGAAATATTACAATTCAAAATAACTGTTTTCTATCTGAATATATTTTTAAAAAATTATTATTTATTCCTTTGATGTAAAAAATTAGTTTTCAGCAGCCATTACTCAAGTCTTTAGTGTCACATGATCCTTCAGAAATTATTATAATATGCTGACTTCTGCTCAAAAAATTTGAATACAGTTGTGCTGCTTAATATTTTGAATCTTTGATGGATAGAACGTTCAAAAGAACAGTATTTATTTGAAATATAAATATTTTGTGACACTATAAATATCTTTTGTATTACTAACTTTAGATCAGTTCTACTGACCCCAGCATTTTTAGTGGTACTGTATTTTTTTAATTATATCACTTGTTTAAAAAAATTAAATGTTTATTATTTTAATCTAAAAAACTTTTTATGATAATTTTTATCTATTGTGTTTCATGTATTGTGTTTATACTCCATATATTATTACTGTTAATAGTGACATGAGAGTTTTAAAAGACTAAGGGCCAGATTTACTAAACAGGACAAATTAGCGTGAGAGCGCAATTCCAAAACAGCGCCGATGGGCATTGAAATTTCTGCGGGTGATTTACTGACAACCACGCAAATTAAAGAACACAGACACAACATCTCATTTACATATCGACCAACGCAATATATCAAGCGCAGCACAAATTAGCGTAATCACAAATAAGCAGAGCCGATGCTCATCAAGTGCGGGTGATGTAGGCTACTTATGACACAGGCGCAAAATAGTTTAAGACATGCTTTTTTGGGGTGTTAAATAATGGCGCAAATACCAGTCATTTGACGAGCGCAAACGTTAGTAAATTATGTTGCGTGATTCATTTTAATACTCTCCTCCCATAAATTTTGCATCTGAAAGGGAAACTCCTACAAATGTATAGTCAATAATGTCAGGCGGAAAAATAACTCTGTGACCATGCCTTTTCAGTGCTATTTCTTCACGGCGTGTCTTTAGTAAATTCTGACAGTAGCCTACTATTTTAACGCCAAAAAACGATTTGCGCTGCCGCAAGCTGTTAGTAAATCTTGCCCCAAAACTAAAGTACACAAGGATCAGTAAAGTTAAACACCATATTATTTTATAAATCTTGTCTTAATATTGTGAACTTTACCATCCCAACTTACATCCCAGTAAAGCCTTACAAACGGCTAGTGCAACCCAGCTATATTACTCTAGCTGTGTGTTTTACAGGTTTCCCCCAGAATGCCTCCTTCTCAGTATATGAGTGATGATGCAGATGGTGTGAGCACGTCCCACCCCGCATGCAATCTGAGGTACAGAGACTCCTACCTCTCGACCCAGCGGCGCAATGACCGATGTCGATTCTTCAATCATGTGACTTTTGATCCTTTCATCATCACAGAGGACATTTCAGTGCTGCAGTCCATGGCCCAGGTAACACCATAACTCAGAAAACAAAAACCTTTAAACTAACTGAGATGCGTGTCAAACTTTCAGAAATACTATAATTCCAACACTACGTCTCCTAAAACCAACAGTTTGAATCCATTCTTTCTTATCTCTTGTATTTATTGCTCTTTCAGGGTCGGACTGTGCTTAGTTTTGACCTGGAGAAGGGTGAAAATGCCTTAGGCTTCAGCATTATTGGTCTGGAGACTGAAAGCAGTGGAGGTCATGGTATCTTCATACAGAAGATTCAGCCGGACTCTGTAGCATGCAGGTATAAACTGACAAGGATGCAAGTACAGAATACCGTAACTTAATTGATTTGAAGTGCATTATTTTGGACAGCGGCATAGATTGATTTAAAACCATTCATTACCCTATTCTTCTGTCTTAGTGATGTCTTAGCAGCTCTTTCTGCAGCTCTGAGCTTAGAACGATACTCACGGAGAACATCAGATAGCCAAGGGGCAGAAGAGGTGGTATGAGCTGGCCTGGAAGACAAGGGGCAAACAGTGTCTAAACAAGACGTAAGAGTGGAGCAGAAAGTATCAGTAGCACGGTTAACATCAAGAGATGATAACTGTTCAGGGGAAGGAAGCAAAGATGAAACCATAGCAGATAGCCGGGAGGGTGTGAGAGAGCGTAGGTTACTTCGGAAAGTGACATGCGTAGGGGTATGTGTTGTGTCAGGAACCATGTTGAGGTTAAGAGTGAGGAGGAAGTGATCCGAGGTGTGTAGTGGAGTAACAAGCACATGATCAGTGGAGCAGTGTCGTGTGTAAATAAGGTCCAGTTGGTTGCCTGATTTGTGAGTAGCCGTAGTTAATACTCGCTTGAGATCAAAAGAAGCAAGCAGAGTGTGGAAGTCTGCAGCCTGAGGTTTATCTAGGTGGATGTTGAAGTCTCCAAGCATAACTAGGGGAGTACCATCCTCAGGAAAGTTTGAGAGCAGCACATCTAATTCTTCCACGAAGTTACCTAGTGGTCCTGGGGGTCGATAAACAACTATAAAATGGATTTTAAGAGGGTGGGTAATAGTGACTGAATGTGATTCAAAGGAGCTGTTGATACACGGAGATGGTAAAGGATTAAATTTCCAATCATTAGAGATAAGCAGACCAGTACCTCCACCTCTTCCAGTCAGACGGGGGGAGTGGGAAAAAGAGAAATTATTTGAGAGTGCTGCAGGTGTAGCATTGTCCTCTGGTTTGATCCACGTCTCTGTCAGGGCCATGAGGTTTAGTCTTGAATGACTTGTAATAGAAGTAATAAAATCTGCTTTGTTTACAGCAGACTGGCAATTCCAGAGACCAATAGAAAAAGAAAGTAGTGTATTAGTAGACATAGGCAAAGTGCGCAGGTTGTTAGGATTGCGCTGCCTACAGTGTGTGATGCATGGTTTGTGAGTGGTAGTGATAGTAGGGATCTGGAAACACATAGTAAGAGTAGTTGATGTTATATATTCACTACAAAGCCATTCATCTTTGTGTTCGGAGAGCTGTTCCTGGTTGGTGTTACGGCGCGTTACAGCGGTGTCTGTCATCAGCGATTCCCCTGGGCGCTTCAGCTAAAAGAGCAGTTTCCTCTAAAAGAGCAAATCACGGACGATTCGCATCTTTTTCAAGATGCCGTTTCGTCCATGTCCTTCTGGATGCGGTCGTTTCCTGTCCTCTGTCGACGGCCACGATCGCTGTCTTCAGTGTCTGGGCCTTCAGCACGCTGAAGCGGCGCTCGTGTATGAGTCATGCATCTATTGTGGGCGTATGAATCCCGGACCGCATCTTTTTAAAGATGCCGTTTCGTCCATGTCCTTCTGGATGCGGTCGTTTCCTGTCCTCTGTCGACGGCCACGATCGCTGTCTTCAGTGTCTGGGCCTTCAGCACGCTGAAGCGGCGCTCGTGTATGAGTCATGCATCTATTGTGGGCGTATGAACATGGCAGCGCTTCGATCGCGTCTCTTGCTCCTCAAGGGGAGTGCAGCAGACCCCTCTGTCACTACCCGTCCCGGTTTCTCTGCCGCGAGGGAGATCTGAGGGTGACTGTGAGAGCTTCTCCGCCGGGCCACGCCCCACGGACCTCTCACTCCTCCCGCAGCGCCTGTTCCGTGCGGCCGTCGGATGATTCTTCTGGGTCATTTCACAGCGGTCCCAGCGTGTCATTCGGTGTGCCGCCAGAAGATCAGATGTCGATTGCAGCATCGGGGGATGGGCTTTCGGCCTCTGAGGATGAAGATTCGGCGGGGGTGCCCCCCTCGGGTGTTGTCGCCACT
>NW_015647958.1:967472-968518 GCF_001515625.1 Sinocyclocheilus rhinocerous
GGCCACGATCGCTGTCTTCAGTGTCTGGGCCTTCAGCACGCTGAAGCGGCGCTCGTGTATGAGTCATGCATCTATTGTGGGCGTATGAACATGGCAGCGCTTCGATCGCGTCTCTTGCTCCTCAAGGGGAGTGCAGCAGACCCCTCTGTCACTACCCGTCCCGGTTTCTCTGCCGCGAGGGAGATCTGAGGGTGACTGTGAGAGCTTCTCCGCCGGGCCACGCCCCACGGACCTCTCACTCCTCCCGCAGCGCCTGTTCCGTGCGGCCGTCGGATGATTCTTCTGGGTCATTTCACAGCGGTCCCAGCGTGTCATTCGGTGTGCCGCCAGAAGATCAGATGTCGATTGCAGCATCGGGGGATGGGCTTTCGGCCTCTGAGGATGAAGATTCTGCGGGGTTGCCCCCCTCGGGTGTTGTCGCCACTGCCGAATCGAACCCAGAGTTGTCGGCCATGCTTGCCCGGGCAGCCGTGAGCAAGAAGTCGTGGACGGCCCCTTTCACGGCCAGAAGCAGCTCGTCTCCCTCTTCCATCCTCACTACCCTCGATGGCGGGGTGGCCAGGGGGTACATCGACATTCCCTGTGTGGAGAGAGCGGTTGCGGTGCACCTGTGCCTGCAAAACGCCGCCACTTGGAGGAATCGTCCGCGTCTCCCGTCCAAGGCCTGTAAGCTGTCGGCGGCTCTCGCTGCCAAAGCTTACAGTGCCGCGGGCCAGGCTGCCTCTACCTTGCATGCCATGGCTATCCTGCAGGTACACCAAGCCAAGGCGCTAAAACAAATGCACGAGGGTAGCACTGACCCGAGGTTGATGCAGGAGCTGCGCACGGCGACTGACTTCGCCCTCCGGGTGACGAAAGTCACGGCGCGGTCCCTCGGGAAGGCGATGTCCACTCTGGTGGTCCAAGAGCGCCATCTCTGGCTCAGGCCTGTGCGGCGACACTGTCGAGGGCTGTGCCCAGCAGTTCTCGGCAGTACAACAGCAGACTGAGGCCATACAGCACATCTTGCCCCGACGTGATCTTCCAGCTGCCACCGTTTTCTCGCG
>NW_015647958.1:970808-976984 GCF_001515625.1 Sinocyclocheilus rhinocerous
AAGGCTTTAAAACAAATGCACCAGGGTAGTACCGACCTGAGGTTGATGCAGGAGCTGCGCACGGCGACTGACAGCGACGCCCCCCGTGTCGCATTCGGCTGCTAAGTCCTCTAAGAAGACGATGAAGCAGCCCTGACACGGGCAACCCAGAGATGTGGGAGACTGCTCTTCAGGAGGTGGCGGAGACAGTGCCACTCCTTCCCCCGGAGGAGGGCCGGGCGGAGAATCTTCTTTTTCTTTTTCTTGCTCAACGGCCAGCTGTAACCACATTCTCAAAAAAAGAGCAATTTCTTTTTCCTCCAGGTTGCAAGGCTCGTGGGTCAACAGTGAGCGACACACTGCTTCCTCACTCTCACCCACGACGCCCCCTATTGCCAGTGGCCGAGAGGTAACGGTTCGGAGACGCAACGCCTCTCCATGCCTCTCTGGCCAGTCCCTCTGAGGACACGGGGAGTTTTGCTGTGATGACTCAGAACACGACGCCTTCTGGGCCACCAAGTTCAACTCCCCATCGCTGCACCACTGCGGGTATGTCGACTGTCCCTTTGGTGCCACTCGTACGGAGTTTGGGGGCGTGGCTTGAGCTGACCAACCCGTCTCATTGGCTCATTTGGACGGTTCGACTCGGCTACGCGATTCAGTTTGGCAGGCGACCTCCCAAGTTCAATGGCGTTCTCGAGACTTTGGTGGCAGTCCGAGACGCCTCTGTCTTGCGCGAGGAGATTGCTGTCCTGTTGGCAAAGGATGCAATCGAGCCGGTCCCTCCAGCCGAGATGGGGAAGGGGTTTTACAGCCCTTACTTCATCGTACCCAAGAAAAGCGGTGGCCTTCGACCTATCTTGGATCTGCTAGTCTTGAATCGGGCCCTTCACAAGCTCCCATTCAGGTTCAGGTTCAGGTTCACTTTATTTGTACCCATAGGTAGACTAGGTTTGCAGTGTTATGAGTTCTCACATCTTTCACATTTTACAGACACCACAAACATTAACCAACATATATGATAAAAGTGCTTTAATGTTCCCAGCATCACTAAAAAAACGCCTAGACTAAAAACAATAAATTACCAAAAACTAAATAAATAACAATGTTCCTAAGGCCTATCCTTATTCAAATGAGTGATAGCTGCTGGCACAAAGCTGTTTTTATACCGCTTAGTTCTAAAATACGGAAATACAAATCTACGTCTAGATGGCAGAAGTTTAAATTAATTGTTCAAAGTATGTCATCATTTAGAATTTAGTTAGTCATCCGCTGTAACTGTCTGGTATACAGTGATGCTGGATGCTGTGACTCCCCAATCAAGATGTTGACGCAGAAGCGTATTATCAAATGCGTTCAAACCCAGGATTGGTTTGCAGCGATCGAACTGAAGGACGCGCACTTTCATGTCTCAATCCTCCCTCGTCACAGACTGCGGTTTGCGTTCGAGGGTCGGGCATGGCAGTACAAGGTCCTCCCCTTTGGGATCTCCCTGTCCCCCTGCGTCTTCACGAAAGTCACGGAGGGCGCCCTTGCCCCACTATGGGAAGTGGGCATCAGGATCCTCAACTATCGACGACTGGCTCATTATGGCCCGGTCGCGAGAGGAGTTGTGCGATCACAGGGACTTCGTGCTTCGGCACCTCAGTCAGTTGGGGCTTCAGGTCAACCGAGAGAAGAGCAAGCTCTCCCCTGTGCAGAGAATCTCCTATCTCGGTATGGAGTTAGACTCGGTAAGTATGATGGCACGTCTCACCAACGAACGTGCCCAGTCGGTGCTGAACTGGCTGAGTTCCTTCATAGGCAGGACAGTGGTGCCACTGAAACATTTTCAGAGGCTCCTGGGGCATATGGCATCTGCAGCCGCGGTCATGCCGCTCGGATTGCTTCATATGAGACCACTTCAGCACTGGTTACACTCCCGAGTCCCGAGATGGGCATGGCGCCGAGGTACACATCGTGTCACCATCACACCGATGTGTTGCAGCCTATTCAGCCCTTGATCGGACCTTGCTTTTCTATTGGCCGGGGTGCCCTTAGAACAAGTGTCCCGGCATGTCGTAGTCACGACAGATGCCTCCAACACGGGCTGGGGCGCTACGTGCAAAGGGCAGGCAGCCTCGGGGTCCTGGGCAGGACCTCAACTGCTTTGGCACATCAACTGCCTGGAGTTGCTGGCAGTGCATCTAGCCTTGCGGCAGTTTCGGCCACTGCTGCTGGACAAGCACGTGTTGGTCCGCTCTGACAGCACTGCGGATGTTTCGTACATCAACCGACAGGGCGGTCTACGATCACGTCGCATGTCTCAACTCGCCCGCCATCTCCTCCTCTGGAGTCAGACGCGGCTCAAGTTGCTGCATGCTGTCCACATTCTGGGGGAGCTCAATCGTGCAGCTGACGTGCTCTCACGACAGCTCACTTTCCCCGGAGAATGGCGACTCCATCGCCAGACGGTTAGGCTGATCTGGAGTCAATTCGGGGAAGCTCAGGTGGACCTGTTTGCTTCCCACGAGTCCTCCCACTGCCAGTTGTACTATTCCCTGACCCAGGCTCCCCTGGGCACAGATGCACTGGCACACAGCTGGCCGCGGGCTCTACGCAAGTATGCGTTTCCCCCAGTGAGCCTGCTCACACAGACACTGTGCAAGGTCAGGGAGGAAGAGGAACAGGTCCTGTTGGTTGCGCCTTACTGGCCCACCCGGACCTGGTTTTCGGAACTCATGCTCCTCGTGACAGCCCCTCCCTGGCGCATCCCTCTGAGGAAGGACCTCCTTTCTCAGGGGCTGGGCACCATATGGCACCTGCGTTCAGACCTCTGGAACCTCCACGTGTGGCATCTGGACGGGACGCGGCAGACTTAAGTGCCCACAAGGCCGGGATTTCCAGGTTATAAAACTTAGCAAATGTGGACGGCGAGGCCCAGCCCAAGGAAGAGTACGCTAGCGTGATAGCATCTACTATCCATCTAGAGAGTCTTTGCTTCGTGACCGGATGCCCTTTGGTGCAGTTACCGAAGCTAACAAAGAGTTTTTCCGACCGTCTGAAGGGGGCGGAACGCTCAATGTATATTCTTAGAGCTCTGACGCGGCAGAGCAGGGATAACTATCTGTCCTCTTCAGAGGGAGGAAGCGCAGAGAGCGCAATGACCTGTGTACTGAATGGAGTGGAGAGCACCTTGGGTACGTAACCATGCCTTGGTTTCAGGACGACCTTAGAGTCGTTAGGCCCGAA
This sequence comes from Sinocyclocheilus rhinocerous, assembly GCF_001515625.1. Taxonomy (NCBI): domain Eukaryota; kingdom Metazoa; phylum Chordata; class Actinopteri; order Cypriniformes; family Cyprinidae; genus Sinocyclocheilus; species Sinocyclocheilus rhinocerous. Next base: position 974,019 of record NW_015647958.1, read on the forward strand.
TTCCAGGCAGGCAGGGCTAATGGAAAGCGCCTCCAGGTCTCCTATTCGCTTTACTGATGCTAGTGCCAGAAGCAGAGCAGTCTTCAGCGACAATGACCGAAGGTTAGACTGTAGCGGCTCAAAAGTGGGGCCCTTCGGGGCCCTCAGCACAGTGGGCAGATCCCATGAAGGGACAGTGAGGGGGCGAGGCGGATTCAGTCTCCTGGCGCCCCTCAAGAAGCGGACAACCGCGCTGTTCCTGCCCACCGATTGGCCCGCAATAGGGGCATGAGAGGCCGCTATAGCCACTACATAAACCTTAAGAGTGGATGGGGAGCGTCTTTTATCCAGCAGCTCTTGCAGGAATGACAACACCACTGACAGATCGGAGGTAGAAGGGTCTTCGCCGCGGTTTAGGCACCAAGCGGAGAAAATAGACCACTTAAGGGCGTAGAGGCGTCTCGTAGACGGGGCTCTAGCCTCCGAAATCATGTTTAAAACTCGCTCTGGGAGGCTTGAAGGCTCCCGTCAAGTGACCAGAGGTGTAGGGCCCACATTTCGGGCTGAGGGTGCCATATTGTCCCGTCCGCTTGAGAGAGGAGATCTACCAACTGCTACCAACAGCTGGGTCAACTCTGATAGCCACAGTTGGTTCTTCCAGAGAGGGGCCACCAGGAGAACCTTGTGTTTGTCTTCTGAGGCGAAGAGGTCTACCTCGGCCTCACCGAAGATCTCCCAGATTCTCTGAATCATCTGCGGATGGAGCGTCCACTCCTCTGAGGGGACATTGCTTCTTGATAACATGTTCGCTCCTTGATTCAATTTGCCCGGTGCACGCGCCGCTCTCAGCGAGCGCAGGTTGAGTTGAGCCCATTCCAGAAGCCGCTCTACCAGAATGAAGAGGCGCTTCGAGGAGAGGCCTCCTTGGCGATTTATGTAGGACACCACCGACATGTTGTCCGATCGGATTAGCACATAGTGTCCCTTTAGGACTGGCAGGAAGAACTGACAGGCTCGACACACTGCTAGAAAGTCGGTATGCCCTCGCACAGCGCCCCCCAACCTGCATTGGAGGCATCTGCCGTGACAACTTTTCTCCTGCAAACCATTCCCATGGCCATGCCCTGTTCCATCCAGCGAGAGTTCTTCCAAGGACACCCTGATATGTAGGTGTCCGTGACGCCACGCATGGGATGGAACCCGCTGTTTCAGCCAGCGCTGTAGGGAACGCATACGAAGCAGACCCAGCTGTAGCGCTGGCAATGCTGCGGCCATGAGGCCCAGCATCCTCTGAAATGTTTTGAGAGGGCGAGTGGCACTGATCTCGAAGGAGGCCGCCAGTCTCCGTATGGCCAGAGCCCGTTCCAGCGCGACTACAGCTCTCATTTGAGCTGAGTAGAAAATTGTTCCCAGGAACAATATTCGCTGGCTGGGGAATAACGTGCTCTTGGCAAAATTGACCCAGGTGCTCTAGGTGGCTGAGGAGGAGGGTCCTGTGTGATATTAATTCTGCCTCCGACTGGGCCAGCACGAGCCAGTCGTCGAGGTAGTTGAGAATGTGGATTCCCATCTGTCTCTGAGATCGAGGATTGGCCGGAGGCCACCATCCTTTTTGGGGACGAGGAAGTAACGGCTGTAAAAGCCTGACTCGCTCTGAGCTGGAGGAACCGTTTCTACAGCTCCTTTTGCCAGCAGATTCATCACCTCTGAGCGCAGGACGTGAGCATCCCTGCTTTGCACTAAGGCGGGGACCACGCCGCTGAAGCGCGGGGGTCTTCGAGCGAATTGGAGTGAATACCCTCGTTTTATTATCCCCATGACCCATCTCAACACTCCGGGGATGGCCTGCGTGACGAGGGGTTGAATTAACTCGGGTGACTGGCCGAACGGGGGCAGAACACGTCTGGAGGAACCGTTTCTACAGCTCCTTTTGCCAGCAGATTCATCACCTCTGAGCGCAGGACGTGAGCATCCCTGCTTTGCACTAAGGCGGGGACCACGCCGCTGAAGCGCGGGGGTCTTCGAGCGAATTGGAGTGAATACCCTCGTTTTATTATCCCCATGACCCATCTCGACACTCCTGGGATGTCCTGCCAGGCCTCGGCCCGCGTGGCGAGGAGTTGGATTAACTGTGACTGGCCGCACGGAGGCAGAATATTTGTGAGAAATGGAAGAGGAATTTAGCTCTCTTTTTGAAAATGTTTGTGTTTTATTTTTCCCATTATAACAGCGGTTGGTTGCTTGGGTGCTTGAACGGGCCCAGTGTTCGCAACAAACCCATTTCCCTCTGTACCCAGGGTTAAACGGGGTGCTAGGTGTCAGGGTCTGGCGTCTGGTGTTCTCCCTCTCACCACCAGAGGTCGCCACTTCCCATTCTCCCGGACTCCGTTACCTTGACACCATACACCTGTTCACTCATTACACTAAATTCCCCAAACTCCACACACCTGTTCAGTCACTCACTCATCACACTCACCCTCAGCTGTGCCCCGTTGTCACTGACCATATCTTCACCTCTCACTCACCACTCGGCCTGGTTGTATGGATAATGTAATGGTGTTCGTCGTCTCTAGACCTGTTTTTGTTTTGCCTTGTTGGCCTTTCTGTTTAAATAAAGAAGTTTTCACCTGCATTTGGACCCAGACCCTGTTTACACGGTGTGTTTTCAGTACCGAGCCGTGACAGAATACAACCAGCAGACATGGGTCCAGCAGGGAAGTTTCTTAACGTCCGCCAGGGAGACCGGAGCATTGAGGATTACTCCAGGGACTTCGTGGGAGTGGCTCGCCAGTCAGCCACGGAGAAAACCTGCCTCATGGTCTTTTTCTGGGGAGGCCTAGCCGAGCCCTTCAAGTCCCTGATGCCATACTGGGTCCCCGAGGAGTCGCTGGAGGACTATATCAACCTGGCTCTGCATTTGAGCGGCTCAGCCTTCAGGGTGGAGTTAGCTGCGGAGCCCGCTCACAGTTCTCCCGAAGCGGCGATCC
>NW_015647958.1:977146-991066 GCF_001515625.1 Sinocyclocheilus rhinocerous
GCCCGCTCTCAGTTCCCCCGAGGCGGCGGTGCCCGCTCACAGTTCCCCCGAGGTGGCGATGCCCGCTCTCAGTTCCCCCGAGGCAGCGGTGCCCGCTCTCAGTTCCCCCGAGGCGGCGGTGTCCGCTCTCAGTTCCCCCGAGGCGGCGGTGTCCACTCTCAGTTCCCCCGAAGCGGCGGTGCCCGCTCATGATGTTCTCTGGTTGTATTGTATAATGTAATGGTGTTCGTCGTCTCTAGACCTGTTTTTGTTTTGCCTTGTTGGCCTTTCTGTTTAAATAAAGAAGTTTTCACCTGCATTTGGACCCAGACCCTGTTTACACGGTGTGTTTTCAGTACCGAGCCGTGACACTAGGAGGTTTAAGAGAGGCGGCTTGGGGGGTGGTCCGGCTGTAGCGAGACTTGGCCCCATCCTCTTCCTGTCTCGCAGATCAGGAAGATGCCTGAGGCACCGGGTCCAATGCTATCTTGGGTCGGGGTCCCTGGCGCTTAGGATGGGGATAGCATTTGGCCGAGCGGGAGCGCCCTCGCGTCTGCTGAGTCTTAGCAGGCTGAACGGCGGCGGCGGCGGCGGCAGGTGCTGGCTCCACGGGCTGCTGAGTCGGCGTAGACTTAGGGCAACTAGAGGCAGCAGCGGAGCTGGAGCGCTTTGGCAGGAAATGTCACATAGCTTGGGACGATTTCTGTGCCTCTGTGTAGCGCTCGGCGAATCCTGCGACCGCCGGTCTGAAGAGACCTTTGGGGGAGATTGGAGCGTCAAGGAAGGGGACCTTATCCGTGTCCTTAATTTCCGTTAGCGTCAGCCATAAATGGCGTTCGAGCACCACAAGGCTCCGCTGCCGAGCCATTGGTTAGTTTTTTATACACTGCACGAACCAATGGCCATGCAGTTTCACTGCGTGATTGAAAAAGGCTTCAGGTCAGGAGAAAAATTGCTTTTTCCCATAGCGTCTTTAGCAGATGCAGTACGAGTGAAGTATCGATAGGGAACAATAATATGCTGTTAATGGCAGGTTCCACCTTGACAACCTACCCAATAAAGTGTGACATTCCCTGCTAATGTGGCACACAAGTTCAATATGTGTTAAATGAATTGTATTTGTATTCAATAATTCAACAGCTTTTGTAGCCATGACTAAGGCATTTGCTTATACAAAAAAATTACTTTTAAAAATAAACCTACCCTGAGAAATATTAACTGGAGTAAGTGTGATAACTAGCCCCAGTCTCTCTTGTATTATAATTAGGCTTATTCCACTAATTTAATTTGATTCCACAGCCTCGACAAATTCATCATATAGAGTTGCAGAATGACGGATCGGGTCTAGGCTTTGGCATCATTGGAGGGAGGAGTACTGGCACCATGGTTAAAACCATCCTACCTAATGGTGTAGCTGGAAAGGTATGAGAGAATCATCATGGATTCACATACACCATTATTTAAATTATTTCATTTGTGGATTGTACAAACTGATTCAAATTAAAAAGAGTGACAAATGCCTTGACATTTGTGGATGTGTGTTTGTGCACACAGGATGGGAGATTGCGTAGTGGCGATCTTCTCCTCAGAATTGGTGATGTGGATGTGTCCGCCATGGGCAGTGAGGAAGTGGCACGTGAGCTCTGTCTTGCTGGTTCCCGTGTGAGACTTATCATTGCCAGGGAAACCACTGATGGTGCCCTCTCACCTACCATCGCCCAGCAACAGGACTCTCAAAAGAAACAGGTGCAAAATGCTTCTGTGTGTGTGTGTGTGTGTGTGTGTGTGTGTGTGTGTTCACATATATATGTAAATTGTCATATAAACAGTATAGCTCACCCAAAAAATAAAGTTCTGTTATCATTTACTCACATTCATGTATTTTTTTACATGTTTGACATTCATTCTTCCACAGAACACAACAAATTCAGTAAATTGCAGTCTGTTCCTCCTTCACCACATTAATGCTGCTTTTGTGGTGTTTTTGTCATTTTTTAAGGTCACTGTGAACTGTTATTGTATGGTAAAAAAGCTGCGTAACAATTCTTAAAGGGACAGTCAACCCAAAAATAAAGATTCTATCATCATTTACTTATCCTCATGTCATTCCAAACCTGAAGACTTTCTTCTGCTGAACACAAAAGAAGATATTTTATTGAAGAATTGTTGATAACCAAACAGCTTTGGGTGAACTGTCCTTTTTAAAATTATTTTTTAAATTATTATACAGGTTTGGGATGACATGAAGGTTAATAAAATGTGACAAACATTATATTTAAACAATTTTTAAGCTGAAATTATTTCTTAAACACACTCACACTCAATCAACAAACATTGATTGACATTCACATTGACATTAACACGGTTAAGTGAGAGTGTCAATGTAATAGAAAGAGATATACAGTAGAATTTGTTGTAAAATCTGAAATGTAATCACACTTTTTAAATCCTTAATCTTGATTACATGTTGTTATCATAAATGCTGCTTTATTATGTCTTGTTTGATGTGCCAATAGTGAACAAAGAATTACCCTTCTGCAGGATTTAGTAGAGAAAAAGGAAAAAGAGTTCAATGTCAGATTCAGTAACAACAAAAATGGTTTGGGCGTCAACATCTCTAAATCTCTGAATAACCTGGACAAAGGTATGATTCCTTACTGTTTTTTATTTCAGCAAGATATTTTTTTCCCATTCAGTCTAAGAATGATAAATGTAAACATTAAATGAATATTCGGCGTTTTAGAGTCCAGTGGATTTGAAGTAAAGAGCATACTGAAAGAACATGCAGTGGATCAGGATGGACTAATTCACATCGGAGATGGCATCATTGCTGTGAGTTCCATACAGATTTTTTTTTTTACATCTCTTTACTTTCCTTGTGTGTGCATGTACATTTAAACAGTAGTTCTTAGTGGTTTTAAGCAATTTATTGCTAATTATGTTGTAGCAAATTATGTTATAGCAATTAATAATAAATGTTTCTGTTGTGCGTGTGCGAGGGAAGACTGTTTACATTGTAGTGTTTGTTTTAGGTAGAATGGTAGTACTATGTATGTATGATTAATTACATTGTCACTAGATATGTGTTTGTATTTGTGTAAATGTGTCATTAGACCAACCCTCGTCCTCTGTTTGGGGTTTCAGTGTCATTTTGGTAAAAAAAAAACAACAACACTGAAGTATTGGATTAATACTTCATGACTTTTCTAATGAGAGCTTATTATAAAGAGAATTTCAACTTGCTTCATAAAACACTTCAAACGTCCTCGATGAAAAGTTTTGCATTAATTATGTTTGGGGTTTTAGAGACCTCAGATATGAAGCATTAAATAATGCAATGACTTTTCACGTGATGAGACTCTCTGACTGGTGTGCACACTGTGGAAATACACTTCTGTCTGATGTTTATTGTAATTTCTTTTATTATATTTTTCTACATAAGTTTTGCCAAGGTCAAAATGATCACAAACAACGTCACTACAATGTATACTAGGCACATTTCTGAAAAATGCTTGCTTGCTTTGTGGTAAAATAGAGGGATAAAGCGTCTGGGGTTGGGCCAATCATTCCTGAAGCATCAATATTTTCAGTACTGATGTTGTAGCAAGAGCTATTTAGCAAGAAAATCAATGCGTGCCATAAGCTCTGAAGTGAAAAATTGAACTGTGTTAGCATATGGTTGTTTTGGATTGGAACTATTTATCTTAACATGCAGAAATTCTGAAAGACACAGACATCATCTGGTGTTATTTCACACTAAATAATGATGAAGCTAAATGTGACACTATAATAATTATAATGTTATATTATAATGTTTTTAATTAATTGTTGTTAATGATAAACTAAAACAGAAGCATGACCATTAGCAGTTCAGAGCCATTAAATGATAAAGGATGCCTTTCAAATATAATGTTAAATGGTTATAATGACCTGTTTTATCCTTATACAGAAAGCGGAGGAGATCCTGCTCACTAGCCAACAAGTGCAGATCTCTATTCGGAGAAAGGGCTCATCATCTGGAACACAAACTACCCCCACAATGTCCACAATCTCTCAGAGCCCCTTAACCCCTCTGGGTCTCCTTCCCCCTCCACTGCCTCCATGTCTACCAGAGCCAAAGCCAGTTCTGCCCCCAGGGAAAGTTTTCTATACTGAACGCCGGGACCTCAACTTCAACAGAGAGTGCAGTTAGTGAAACTCTTGCCACTTCTGTTTATTTGCACTCATTCACACTGTGTTTGATTCATGAGTTCAGTTTCACTTTGGCCCCATTCTCTGTGTGAAGTCTTAGTAACTATTTGACCCTACTTTGATTCTAATAACAGCTTCTGTTTCTGTTTGTTCTTCCTGTGACCTCAGTTGAGTCAACGCAAACCTGTGATTTAGAGTCCAAGATGGAGAATAGAAACCAGTCCTCGTGTAAGAACAGATTTATTTACAATTATTATTACAGCCACTCATTTTGATTTGCACCTCAGGTTTCTTAGTGTACTAGTTAAACATACACTATAATATACAGATATAATCGTGATTTAAGCATTGTTTGCAGAAAATTTTAATTTATTAGAAATGTAGCCTTACATCACTTGCTTACCAATGGATCCTCTGCAGTGAATGGGTGCCGTCAGAATGATAGTTCAAACAACTGATAAAACTGCATGTTTGTAATAAACAAAATCATAATTTGGATGTTTTTAACTTCAAAGCGTTGATTCTGGCTAAAATACAAGTCCTCTAGCCATAATATTGCTTTCTCTAGTGAAAAAGTTGTCTTGTCTGAATCAGGAGTGAAATATGCAGATATTTACAGACTAAAACAGTCCAAAAACGTTAATTGATGGCCTGGAGTCGTGTGGGTTACTGGTGAATTATAGTGATGTTTTTATCAGCTGTTTGATCTCTCATTCTGACTGCACTCATTCACTGCAGACGATCCCTTGGTGGGCAAATGATGTAATGCTAAATATCTCTAAAACTGTTCCTATAAATAACAAACGCATCTGTATTTTGGGTGGCCCGAGGGTCAGTAAATTTTAAGTGTTGTTTTTTAAGGTGTCTTTTCGAGCTTTTATGCCAAAACACTGTATGAATTTGACATCAAGATATGACAAGCATTTCATCCTTTGAAACGTTATGCTTTTAAAAGTTGATAATTCTATTTATTTTGCTTTCCTAACTGTACACCATTATATTGTTAGCATATTTACATTTACGATTTTTTTCTGCTGTCCAGTCAACCCTAATCGACAGCATGTCACAAATACTGTCTATAGACATTAAGCTGTAAACAACCCAGAATATTCCTTTAAGATTTCTTTAGTTTGCTTGGTGATTTCTAACATCGATATAAATAAAGTGTGAAATACAAATCACAATGTAACTGATGTAACTGACATGATGAAAACATTGTCTTTTGTAGTCTGTTCTCCTCAGTCATGTTGTCATTTATTTATTAGCTGTGTGATGCTTGGAAATTTTGTTTTAGTTTGCAAACTGTCTGATGAAGAGGAGGAAATATTGAAGGAGAAGTGGAAAAGCAAACTGGGTCCTCAATATGAAGTCATGGTGCGTCTCATCTGTATTCTGTCCTGTTTAGCTGACAGTTAATTTCCGTGGCTGAGATTTTTGAGTGTGTGTCAGCATATGTTTATGTTCAGTATGTGTCTCTTTATATGCCTGTTTATGATGTATGTGCATGTCCACTGTATATTTGTATATCAATCTATACAGTATATGTATATGTATATATATATATATATATATGCTAATACATTTATATTTACAGTGTGTGTGTGTGTGTGTGTGTGTGTGTGTGTGCAGGTGGCGCAGGTACAGAAGTTCACTGAGAGCAGCGGTCTTGGTGTGAGTTTGGAGACTATGGAAGGTCATCACTATATCTGCTCCATACTGCCAGAGGGTCCGATTGGACAGACAGGAATCATACGGCCTGGAGACGAGCTGCTAGAGGTTCACTTTATATTATAATTGAAAGGGGGTGTCCACATAGTCATGTAGAATATCTCACATTACACATACAAACACTACTATAAAATGTATTTACCTAAAAATGCTAATGGAAATTATATTTGGTTATACTTCAAAGTCAAACAAGCATTACGCACAGATAATACTGTTGTTTATAGATTACACTGTTGTAATCCCTTATCATAAAGCCTGCTAACACATGCATGCACAATAACTGAAAGCGCTCATCTTTCTTTCTGCATTCTGTTTTCTATGCATAGCACTTTATTCAGTGCTGACTGCACATGAATATCAATCATGACAGCTACTTAAAAATAGCCCTTCCTGTCAGTAGAAAAGCCCAGAGGATCATTTCAGCAGAACAACGAAGGTGATGTGTTTGTTCTGTCTGTAGGTGAACAGGTTCTCTCTGATTGGTGAGACACATAAGGAAGTTGTGAGCTTGCTGAGGGAACTTCCTGTGAATGTTTGTGTGGTTTGCAGTCGTCTCATCCTACCCACAGTCGGAGAGGAAGATGATGATGGTGTCGATGTACAACTCACGCTCAAGGAGCTACTAGCAGATTTAATGAAAAGGTTTCCTGTGTCTGTGCATCATGATATTTAAAGGACAAGTTTAAATGTTTGTGCAATGCACTACCCTTGTGAAAAAGAAATGTGCTTAGCTGTAGTCAGTGTGCATTTGTATTGTATAAGTGTAATAGTATTGTACTAAATTGTAAGCACATAATGCACTTAATACATTTTTAAAAATTTTTCTTTGTAATAATGGCAAATTGATAATTTTACTTAAAATTACATTTTAAATCATTATATTTCAATAATTTTTTAAGTACACAATAAGTGTACTGGTAGAAGTACACTTATTTTGATGTATTGACTAACATACTAAAGCAGATGTAAAATACTTGATTATGAATTTAACGCTAGTGTGTTGTTTGATATTACATATCACAAGTTAATATGTTTTACATGTACTAAATTGCAATTTCAAAATCCATTACATAAAACTTTCAATAGAAATGATATTAAGGTATATTTTAATTACCATAAATGCTTGTCAGTACATTCAGCAGTACACTTCACCCATATTTTATAGTAAATATACCCTGCTTAAGAGGGTCAATAAGAACTCTAAAGTTCAGCTAATTGCATTTAATATCAGTTTAAATGTGAATACATTTATTGCAAATAACATGCATAAAAATATAACATTCAGTTAGCACTGAAGTATATTATTTGCATAAGAAATACTGTTTATTAGAACTATGCTAAATTGGACTCCTTTTTGACAAAGGGTATTAACTGACCCACATGTTGTTTTAAACTCACATGACCCTTTTTCTTCTGTGTAACACAAAAGGACAAAAATGATAAACGTACTTGTCAATCTCTTATGAGCAATTATACAGTGAAGTTCCAAAAATAACAAAGGGAAAAAAATTTGAAGTAGCATAAAAAGGTACTGACTGTGGAATGCCTTGGATGAGGATAAGAATAAAATTATTCGGTTACACTTTATTTTAAGGTGTCCTTGTTACAGTGTAATTATACATTTAAGTACCGAGTAATAATAATTAACTACATGTACTTACTATATGGTTAAGGTTAGGATTAGAGTTTGGTTTAGGATTACTTGCATGTAATTATGCATCATTATTATTACTATTATAGTAAGTACATGTAACATGTGTAACAAAGGCACCATAAAATAATGTGTTACAGAGTATTCCCAATTAACATTATAATAAAATGAAGTATACAAAATAGCAACTTAAACAAATTAACACTGCTGTCCTTTTTCAAATGAGGAAACATGATTCCACTCATGCTTTACTGCAAAATAATATTGACTTTTTCTTTTTCTTTTCTCCTTCAATCCACTTTTTCTCACAGGCCGAGCAGAAGTCATTTGGACGCAGAGAGGATGAATGGAAGACAGAAGCTCCTGTGCTATCCTATCAGGCCATGTGGGAGAACGAGATTCAAGTCTATGAGCTGCAGAAAGGCGATTCTGGCCTGGGATTCAGTATACTAGACTACCAGGTGTGTGTGTGTGTGTGTGTGTGTATACCAATACTACAACAAGAAGGGAGCAGCAGAGTATGAGCTCCACATCAGTTGGTTTGGGGAGTCCCAGTTGGTTTGAAATCCTTCTACAACATGGCAGCAGTGTCTCCTAATTTATTACTATTCTTCTCTCTCTCTCTTGCGCTGTCACTTTCTGAAACTCTCTCAGGACCTCATGAACCCAGGGCGTACTGTGATAGTGATCCACTCTCTTGTAGCAGGCGGCTTGGCAGAGAGAGATGGCCGCTTGTTGCCAGGTGACCGGTTGATGTTCGTGAACGGGACTGACTTGAGCCACGCGAGTCTGGCTCAGGCCATTCATGTCCTGAAGAGCACTGCTTTGGGCGCCGTACGAATCGGAGTCACCAAACCCTTACCGGTAAATTTCTCCATTCACTTCACAATCATCACCTTTCACAAGATAGACAGCAACAATTACAACTTTGGGCAGTGTGGGAGAAATCTAGAATCCAAGATATTGTATGTCTATGAAGATTCTGAGTCATCTAGGTCTTTATAGAATGTCAGGCAAGTTTAATTTAAGAGAATTCAATGTGCACCACTTTGACATGTGTAATTTGCAGTATGATAAGCATATGCATCAATTATCAGTAACTAATGGCTGCTTTGACTACTCAAGTATATTAAATTATAGTTTCTTCAACTGCAGGCATTTTAATGTCAGATGGGTTTTATTATTCTTGGAAACATTTTACCTTACCTTCATCATGTATTGTTGGCATTTTTCAAATGCCTTTTACCCAGATTTTCATACAAATCCATCAATACAATGATATATATTATTGATTTTTTTATGATTTTAGATTTTAGATATTTTTGCTTTTTTAAAACAATGATCACAAAAAGTGAAATACACTATGTGAAATAGTGTAGTGTAGAAATACACAAGTATTTAAAAATGTAGTATAGTAATAGTTTTATAACAAGTGTAATAATATATACTGTAATAATAAGTTAGTATACTTTTACTATACTTTTTTTTCAAAAGTCATTGTATTTGTATGTAAAGAAAAACAAGTAAAATATTTTTACTTGAATTTTTTATTCATTATTATTAATGGGTTCATTTCATTACTGCAAAAATATTTAATTTTAGTTTTCATTTTAAATTATTTTTTATTTTAAATTTTAATTTAAATTTTTTATTTTCATTTTTATATAATTGTTTCATATATATATATATACAGTATATTGCCACGATCTGCTGCTGCTACTGTGTCAGAAGAGGAGTGAAGGAGCGAGGAGACATCGGAGAATATAGGAAACAGGATTTATTAACACACGTAGTAAAGAAACCAAAGGACATTTAAGACAGCAAGCAGGACTCAGGAAACACAGGGCTTAAATACACATGGAAACTAATGGGATGGGTTGGGCGCTACCCATTTCGGGACCCATGGCGGATCAGGCAGTTCAGGGCGCCATAATGGAGCAGGCAGATTAGGAAGCCATGGCGGAGCAGACAGTTCAGGAGGCCATGGGGGAATAGGGAGTTCAGGAGGCCATGGCGGAGTAAGGAGCTCAGGGGGCCACGGTGGAGCAGACAGTTCAGGAGGCCATGGCGGAGCAGACAGTTCAGGACGCCATGACGGATCAGACAGCTCGGGGAGCCATGGCGGAGCGGCCTCCATGGCCTTGGCCTCGGCACTCGGCCCAGCCTCTAAAAATAAAAAATACTTGGGGAAAATATCAACCCCTAAGGCCCTCCGTGGGCCTGACTCAGGTACTGTGGCCCTCCCTGGGCTTGATTTGGAACTCAGGAACAGGAGCCCTCCATAGGCTAAACTCAGGAACTGGAGCCCTCTTTGGGCTGGATTCGGGGGCTGGAGCCCACACTGGAGCGAGCTCTGGGGTTGGAGCCGACACTGGAGAGAGCTCTGGGGCTGGAACCGACACTGGGGCGAGCTCTGGGGCTAGAGCCGACATTGGGCCAAGCTCTGGGGCTGGAGCCGACACTGGAGTGAGCTCTGGACAGCACACGGGACTCAGGAAACACAGGGCTTAAATACACATGGAAACTAATCAAGGAAATCACGAGACACACCTGGAATCAAATTAACACAATCAACATGGGAAAACTGGGACATGGAGCACGTGGGGGAGGAAAACACGAGATACAGGACTGACATATATAATTGTATGTATTTAGAACATATGCCCAGTTCTGTTATGAAACTGGTATAGATGGTGCAGGTTGATGGGTCGTTAGCACAAATTAATGATATTCACAGCGTTAAACTGTTGGGCTGATTGGTTGCTGATTGGTTCATGTTGCATATGCAGCCAATGAGCTTGCTGCTTTACATTTAAATGCTGGTTATCATTCACTAGAGCAGCACGCAGTGGGATTTCAGAGTTCCTCTGAAACCCTCCACCTTCCCCAGCTCCACCTGTATATATCTGCTACCATTATTATGTATGCTATTTGTGCAGCAGCAGTATGTCTTAAATACTCACAACGTATGTATCGGCGTATGTATTGGCAGTAGCAAGTTTATGTACTTGCTTTGCAGCAGCAGCAATAATCTACAATGACAGCAATAAGCAGCAGCAATTCAGCAGCAACGTTGCAGATCTATTCCTCCAAGAACAAATACATTAACATTGTCATATCCATTACCATGCTAAAATCTTCAGAGAGTTGTCATAATAGAAATACAATTAAATGTTAGCTATGAAATTCACCTCAACAAGACAAATGATTTGGCCATTTTATTCAAAAAAAAATTAAGTAATCATTTCCATCATTATCACCTTCATCATAGATGAGATTTGGCAGATATCACTGCTGGACATTGATAGTAGACAATTAAAATAGTGTAAGTTAGTTTAGTTTGGAAAAATTCAAGATGTTCATAGCACACTGTGCATTGAACATTTTCTTATTTGTTTAGAATGATATCTAATTGCGTTGCATCTGTCATCTTGTATATTCCAAGTAAGTTTAATGTTTTTGACCTAATCTATGGGTGTTATTATTGGAGTATTATTATTGGAAATCTACTTTAGTCTGATGGTGGTCTTTGTTGTGAACTGGGTCTCAGTAACTGTGGCTCATGAGTCTCTGGTTACTGGAATCTTTCAATAATTGATGTCTCTTGAATTCTAACACCAGCCTCCTAAAACAAGTAGTGCATTTGTGTTTATGTGTCCCACGACTCTGAAATCGGGTTTAGCTAGTGCTGGGAACTTGTTTTTTTTCTTTTTTCTTTTTCTTTGCAAAAGTTAAGCGTCTGACGAGTGCATATGTGATTGTGTCCAGATAAAGAGAGGAGTGGGACAAGATTTCTGAGTAGGAGATTTAATACAACTTTGTCATTGACAGGAAAATGACACTCAGGACACAGGAGCTGATGTAAAAGGCAACTGCCACTCAGAACATAACCAGCACGGCACTTTGCAGGTACAGTAGGCTATATATTGCTATACCTGCTTTAATACTAATGTGATCTGTTTTGTAACAGTGCTGTGGTGTTAACATCTGAGCTACATGAAGCAACTTCGTTTCACTGACTCTTGACATTTGTTTTTCAAGCTTAAACTCGGTAGATTAGTTGGCTGTTTACAGCACAGTGTAAAGTTTAGACTTCCTACTTCAGAATGGTATATTTTTGTGGGTTCCTACAGCAATTGATTTTGTAAACAGTGGTTGTTTTGGGCTAGTTGCACTCAAGCAGTTAGTTGGCGAAAGAGAAAGTGTTTTTTCTTCCACTGACCTAATTCAGTGTGGTCATTCTAGCTGCCAGGGTTTAAATGTTGAGGATATTTGTTGTCAGGATTTGCGTGACATCATCTCTTATTCACATGAGGGTTTTGGTTTACTCCAGACTGCAAGTGTGTAAACTACTCATTCGTTTGGATGGCTTGTTGAGAACACATTTAAACGTTTTGTTATTGACTGTATCATTGTGTATTATTAACATTTTTGCCATATCTGCCAGTGGTGAACAAATTGTATGTAGCATTTAATGTATTTTGCAGAATAAAAAAAAAAAAATCTGTTTATTTATCGGCGTGTTTCTTGCATATTGGTGACAAACACTGCAGGCTATTCCACTTATGTGTCACCACATGGAAATCTGGAGGGGATAAAATGTAGATAAACTAAAATCTCTTTAGAATACGTGTAATATTGTAATAAACTATCGTTTTACAGTAAGTTTCAGAAGCTAACATAATGCTTTTATGAGATTTGTAAATCTGGGCTAATGTTCAGTTCTACATACAGTATACTAATATATTTTTAACATTTTAATTTGTATAAATTAATTTTTAATGAATAAACACGAATTGCAAATGAACATTAGTATTATAGAACAACATTAACCTAGATTAATAAAGGCTGTAAAAAACCTGTTGTTAATTGTTATTTTATGAAACCTACCTCATTAACTAATGTTAATGGATGTAATCTTTTTGTATTTTGTTATCATATTCTGACAATATCTTCTACTAATGTACACTACCATTCAAAAATTTGGATGTCAGTAATTGTTTTCTACTTCTTCTTTTTTTTCCCTTTAGATTTTATTTTATACTTCAATCTGCAAGCATGCATTAAAGTCAAATCAAAATTTACAGAAAAGATGTTTATAATATTACAAAATATTTATATTTGGAACAAATACTGTTCCTTCTATTCATCAAAGATTCCTGGGGGAAAAAAGTATCACAGTTTCCTCAAAAATATTTAGCAGCACAACTGTTCAGCATTTATAATAATGAGAAATGTTTCCTGAGCATCAAATCAGTATATTAGAATGATTTCTGAAGTATCATGTGACACTGAAGACTGGAGTATGACTCCTGAAAATCCAGTTTTCTATTTGATAACTTATTTAATAATTTATTAAATTTTTTAAGCAATAATATCATTTTTTTTCCCTGTATTTGATCAAGTAATTGTAGCCCTAGTGAGCATAGGAGACTTCTGTTTCCATGAAATGCATTCTTACTTGCATTTGGCCTTTGGCAAGAGGTTATTTTGGATCCTAGCAATGTTCTGGGTTTGATACATTGGGTCAGGATTCGGAAGAAGTTAGTGAACATTAGAAAACTGTATTTCTTGTCTTGACAGCAAGGACTGTATCTGACATCATCTGTTGACAACTTAAAAAAAGTGCAAGAAATTGCTCATCAGAGGATTGTTCTTGTTGCTATGAATGTCATTCAGTCACACATTCACTGGCACCGACTCGCCTGGGATCTCTCTCGAGAACTGGATGCCTGTGTACTAAATAAACACTTTCAGCACAGGAAATGAAGCATTGCTGCAGGACAGATGTTTAAAGGGGCTCTTAGCAGCTCCAGAGATTCTTTTTGCTTTCCATTTACCGCATAGGCGAAGAAAATAGGCCGTTTCACTGCGTAAAGATGCCTGATGCTTTCTCTGTTTGTGTTTTAGACAAATTCCCACTCTCAGAACAGCAAGATGGAGGCTGATGCTAAACATGTCACCATCCCCTCAAGTGGCTATGAGAGAACCATAACTATAGTCAGGGGAAACTCCAGTCTGGGTATGTTAACCCTGTTCATTACACTATTCCTATCTGTCTTCTTATTAATCCTCAGTATGTTTCACAGAGAGGTGAATTCTGTGAGAGACCTCTAACATGTGTTTGTATGTGTGTATAGATGTTGTACACATGCAATATATTACATAGGGATGTAAAGTTTTGTATTAGTACATGATATGACGTTTTACATAACTTTTTTGCTAACTAGCATGTACTTTAGTTTGTATGTATGTTTTTTTAAAAGAGTTGTGATTTCTTAGAATATGTGTTTTTCTTTGATGTTTTCAGTCAAGTCAGTCTATACGGTACATGATGCATTGCAGGGCTCAACAAAAAAAAAATTTTTTTT
>NW_015647958.1:991184-1016989 GCF_001515625.1 Sinocyclocheilus rhinocerous
ATTTTTTTTTTTTTTTTTGCTGGCCCCGTCAGGCTAGTATTTCTGATTTGAACTTGCCCTGCACACTGTTTTCACAGTATTTCCAGTATTTCAAGTATTAAGTTATTTCTTAAAAAAATATTGTAAAAATCAAAATAAATGCCTTTCTTTTGAACTTTCTGTTTATCAATGAATCCTGACAAATATGTAGCATGATTTCCACTAAATAAATAAATACATACAAACATACATAAAGCAGCACCATTTTTTTTCCGACATTGATAATAATAAGAAATATTTCTTGAGCATCAAATCTGCATATTAAAATGATTTCTGAAGGATTATGTGACACTGAAGACTGGAGTAATGACTGCTGAAAATCCAGCTTAGCCATCACAGGAATAAATTACATTTTAAAATATATTCAAATAGAAAACAGTTCTTTTAAATTGTAATAATATTTCACAGTATTACAGTTTTTACTGTGTTTTTGACCAAAATAAATGCATCGTAGTGAGCGAGAGACTTTTCAAAAACATTAAACAATCTTACTGACCCCAAACTATTAAAAGTTTAACAGTAATATATTTTTATATTCATCTCAAAAACATTTTTTTTGTATTTCCATTAAGCAAGTTCAATTATTAATCTGATTAAATTGCTAATAATTTAATTAATGATTATATTTTTAAGCAAGAATAGCTGGAACTTTTACAACCATACCATTACAATTCCATTGAAACCTATAAATTCATAAACACACTTAAATGATGGCATGCCATGATTTGTTCGAAATCTTTACCCCATTCTTACTGATTTTTACAAATCACTCACAGTTTTGACAAAGCTTTATTTATGTCAGCTACATAACTTTACACTGTGGATGTATTTCAGCATAATTTGCTGGAATAATAATGAATGCATCACAGAATACATGACCCAATAGGGTAAGTGACATTCCTGTTAACTGCCCCGAAGATCTCACACTGGCCTCAGGCCATCGTAATTGTTAAGCCCTGCAGTGTATCCATGCAACTACCCCATCTCATTGGCAAAATCATAAGTCTCAGTGAAGAATATAAAAGTCGCGGTTTCCATTCAAACTTGATCTTTCTATTTTTCTTTCTTTTTGATGAAGTATTTATTCTAATGAATATTCATCAATTTGACAAAGCTCTGCATGAGTATTATTTAATTCAGCATCCCATTTCATCTTGATTTTTTATTAACTTTACAGTCAGTTATTTATGAGTCAAGTATTTATGTTGGATGATGGGATAGAGATTATAAATCGTGATGTGTTGTGTGTCTTGTGTTCTGGTGTTCTCTTGTGTCATCTCTGTCCTGTGCTGTGCTTTACATGGTCAAATGTGCACTTCTGTAACTAGCGCACTATGATTGTACTGTAATTTGACTGTTCAGACAAGAAACCTGATAAATGGATGTTCAAATTGAAAATAAAAACTTCAAAATCGATGAATCTCAAATTCTTTACGACCATAGTGTTGTCTCCATGATTGGTGTGTATTTCCTTGCTTGTTAGCTATCGTGTGTGTTCATATTGCATGTGTTTTCTCATTGCATGGACTCCTAATTATTCATAGATCAGCTGCATATTATATTTAATATAGGCTTGCATGGTGCATGCTTCAAATTGAGAGCAATTTAGACAGATTTGTAAGAGCAAAAATTTGTACAAAGCCAACCAGTCACTTTACACCCACAATGAAGTCAGCAGCATTGTTTGAAGCTCATTAGCACAATTTAATACTCGTAAAATTAATTGTTGAAGGCACACACTGTGATTTTAATACAACATGAGTCAAAGCCAACACTTTATATGCCATAAAGGTGAGTGAGGGGTATTAAGACCCTCTCAAATGCACTGACTTTACATGGTACGCTGACACTTTCATTGTTACTTAGAAATAATCTTACATTTGCTTTGAACAAGAAAGTTTGAATTGATAAGACGGACAGTTAAGGGGTTCGCTGGGTATGGAAATGACAATTAGCCAATGCTGATAATTCCATTTGTAGTTTTAAAGAAATATCTGATGTGATTAAACTTCCATTGTTGAGCTGGTGGTCACGCCCACACTTTAACACACACTTATGTTGCTTATGAGGATCTTGTTTAAATAAAAATGACTAAATGTATATATACACTTAAAATATTCACTGTTGGGAGAGCCTGGGGCTAGTTGTCACACTTTTTACTTCAGTGAATATTTATCAGTTTAGGTTTATTTTTGAAAGCCTGTTTCTGTACAGGCACATACCTTATAGTCTCGGCTACAAAAATAGCAGTTGAACAATTCCACTGTTATTATGCAAGCAAAAAAAAAAAAGATTCAGTTTACTTAACTCATGCTGGCCTTTTCACACTATATGGGGTGGTTTGTGAGAAAAGAACCTTATTATAGGTTTTTTGGCACGCAGTAAAACAATTAATAAACAGCAAAGATGTAAAAGGTAATGAACAAAAATATAAAATCAAAAATACATAGGACAACTTGTGACAAAATAAGTACATACCTCAGGTGACTATGCACATGACACGTGTGTGTGTGTGTGTGTGTAGGAATGACAGTGAGTGCTTTAAGGGATGGTTCAGGCATGATAATCCGCTCTGTGGTTCATGGCGGCTCGATCAGTAAAGACGGGAGACTGGCAGTGGGCGATGGAATTGTTGCCATCAATGGAGAATCCACCACCGACCTGACCAATGCACAAGCCAGAGCGATGCTACGCAGACATTCACTGATCGGACCTGATCTCAGGTGCTCACACACACGCGCACACTTGCAAGCTTTATCTAAATGGGAACCTAACTCTGACTTCTAGTTTTTATATAAATTTAATGCACATGAAAATTTATTATAGTATATCAAACAAGTGGTGATATTTTTATTTTCACAAAATACGTTTGTTAGAATTGTATATGAACAAACAAGCAAACAAATATATTCATTCATTCAGTCATTCTGAAAGTTTGGGCTTGGTAAGATTTTTTTAAATGTTTTTAAAGGAAGATTATCATGCTCACCAGGGTGCATTTACTGTATTTGATCAAAATACAGTAAAAACAGCACTATTGTGAAATATCATTACAATTTAAAATAACAGTTTTTTATTTTATGTAAAATGTAATTTACTCCTGTGATGGCAAAGCTGAATTTTCAGGAGCCATTACTCTAGTCTGCAGTGTCACATGATCCTTCAGAAAACATTGATGATTTGGTGCTAAAGAAACATTTCTTATTATTAATATGATCAATGTTGAATTCATGTGCTTTTAAGATTTATTTTTGGCATTTTTGCCTTTTATCAGGATAGGACAGTATAAATTGACAGGAAATGAAACAGGGAAAGGACTGCGAGCTGGGACTCGAACTCGGGTCGCCCAAAGCACAGCTACATTGTATGTCGGCACGCTGCCCACGATTCTGTCAGCGCCGACAACAACATGTGCTTCTTAATAGTTTTAAATATTATTAATATGATCAATGTTGAATTCATGTGCTTTTAAGATTTATTTCTGGCATTTTTGCCTTTTATCAGGATAGGACAGTATAAATTGACAGGAAATGAAACAGGGAAAGGACTGCGAGCTGGGACTCGAACTCGGGTCGCCCAAAGCACAGCTACATTGTATGTCGGCACGCTGCCCACGATTCTGTCAGCGCCGACAACAACATGTGCTTCTTAATAGTTTAAACTGTGATACTTTTTTAAGGATTTATGATTAATAGAAAGTTCAAAAGAACATTTACTTAAAAATATAATTCTTGTAACATTGTAAATACTGCCGCTTTTGATAAATTTAATTAATCACTTATGTCTTTAAAAAAATTACTGACCCCAAACTTTTGGTTGTTAGTTTAACTATTTAATATTTTTCAATTAGACTACATAAGTACTTTAATCTTTAGAGATTTTGTCTGTTAAAAGTCATTTCAATTTTTAAAAATTGAAGAAAATGTTATGTTATAGCCAGCAGCACATTTCATTGGTTGTTGAAATTGGATTCTTCATCAAAACAACTTCAGTCAAACCCATTTTGCTTGTGTGTTTTTGTATCAGTGTGACTTATGTGCCTGCTGCCTTCCTGGACATGCACAGGGCCAGCTATGCCCAATCAAAAGAGGAAATAGAATTACACAGAACAGCTACTGTCCAACCCAAGCACTCACAAAAGCTGCCTTTTACACCCCTGTAAGGAGACAGAGAATCTTTTTGTCTGTTTGTTTTCTTGTTTCTGATGGTGTTCTAATGCTTGTTTGCTTTGTATTAGAGAATGCATTTCTGAACAACAAAGTACAGTGGATGGTAAAGGAGTGAATGGAAAGACCCAAACTGAAGAAGAGAATGAAGGAATAGATAACCACGCTCAAATTAAACAAAGAGAAAGCAATGAAAGACTGGAAAGAGACAAAACGGTGATGAATGAAAGACCGGTCTTGCAGAGTGAGAACGGGCAAAGACGAGGGAGAGAAAAAGACAGACGAAAAGATGAAGAAGAGACGCATGGGAAGGATGGTAGTCAGCCTAGAAGGTATCCCATAAAAAAAACATTAACAAAACATCAACACATTCACTTTTAGTATGTTCATGTGTAATGGTGATATGGTTGTGTTTATTGTCCTAGAGTAACATTATTCAGGGCTGGGGGCACGTGTCTTGGCTTCAGTGTGGTGGGGGGTCGTGGTATGGGCAGTCGACTGAGCAATGGAGAAATGAGACGAGGCATCTTCGTAAAACACATCGCAGAGGACAGTCCAGCTGCACACAACAGCACTTTGAAAGAAGGAGACCAAATTCTTCAGGTGTGTGTGTGTGTGTGTGTGTGTGTCTGTGTTTTTATTAAATAGTACCCTTTAACTATTGATGTAATGTCAACCGCCCACTTAGACACTGTCTGAAATTCCAATAACAGAAAAAAATACAAAATTAATGACACAAATATTTATAGGGCAACTGGCAGAAAATAATTATGATCAGAAAATAATGAAAATATGAGTTATTTCCTTGTTTGCACTTTATTTTATATCATGTACACTTACCTGTACTTACAATGTACTGGATAAGAAAGTACTGGATAATATAAGGTAACTACATGGGTTAGGGTTAGGTTTTGTGGTAGGTTCAGAGTTAGTGCCTAGTTGTTAACCAGTTATTGTACTATAACAAGTACATAGTATGTACATGTGGAACAGGGCTGTAAAAGAAAGTATACCATTCCTTCTTTAGTGTCCTTGTTACTATGTAATTACACAGTTAAGCACTGAGTAATATTAATTAACAACATATACATACTATAGGGTCAGGATTAGGGTTAGTTGCTTGTAATTGTGCAAAATTTGCTGTTATTACTAAAGTAAGTACATGTAACATATATAACAAGGGCACTGTTCAATAAAGTGTTACCCAAAACACAACTAAGTACAGTATGTAAAGCAATACAGAGTTCTGGCATGAAACTCTAGATGGCGCAGTCCGATAAGTCTAACTCAATCTGACCTAATGACATCATTATCACATGGCACAGCTGATTGGTTCTCTCCTGTATCGGTAGCCAATGAGCTCGCTGCTCAACATTCAAATATATGATTAGTGCTTGCAGTAGCAGTCTCGGTACTTGCTCTGCCGCAGCAGCAGCAGCAGCAGCAGCGTAGCAGATCTATTCCGCCAAGACCAAATACATTAACATTGTCATGTACATTACCATGCCAATCCCTCCGAGAGTTGTCATGACAGAAATATAGTTAATATCTAGTTTACTTGCTATAAGGGTTTGATGCCATGAACCTCGATTTAAAAATTGAAACTCACCCTTGTTTCAAACCTGTATGTATGAAGTTTTGGAGCGAAATTAAATTAAATTAAATTAAATTAAATTGTTATCATCTAGAAGGTTCAAATTTTGTAGAATTTAGAATTTTAGAATTTGTATGAGCGCTCTGCTTCATTTAATGAACGTGAATGAGAACTAGGACTGTCAAGCATTTAAAAGGATGCAAAAGGGTCCTTTTAATATATACAGTACACACACATATATTAACTTTTATTATATTGAAAAAGAAATCACCTTTTGTCATGCAGGTTTGAAACACCATGAGTAAAAAAGTGAGTGAGGAAAAAAATACAGTCAGATAGTCAGATTGGAATGGGTGATTTCAATCTGCTCTTGCTATTTTTGTGTGAAATATACATTAGAAGGCCTGAGGCTGAGACTAGATAGTGTTGATGAACAGTAATTGGATTTGGATGATGTTTGATGATCTCCATCTGCTGGTCATAATAAGCTAATGCATCACTCCTACTCTGACCTAAATAAACTAGATAACAAGATTAGTTTAAAGAAAATCTGGGGCAAACTGTTTAGCTTGAAAGTAGAAGTGTGTTGAAAGTAATGAGCTACTGGAGAAAGAACTTCACACTTTACATTTTTAATGTGCATGTTGGCAGGTTCAAGGTGTAGATGTGAGTGATTTTACTCATGAAGAAGCCGTGGAGGCGATCCGTAGAGCAGGAGACAAAGTAGAACTACTAGTACAGAGTCCTCAGGTACAGCACAGATACTGTACACATGCACACACATAACCACTTTACAATACTCATACTCAGTGCTAGAATATACTCTAGAGAAAACAAAACCTGAGTACATAAAACATTTATTGCCTCTCTATGTCCAGTTTTCAGCTCCTGACAACTGCTCTGAAGATGAAAATGTGTCCAAATCAAATTCTCCAAATCATCAGGTGTGTTTTTGCTTATGCTACTGTGTTTATCATTAGTCTTTTAGGTGATTTATGTATGCTTATCTCATCTTTAGGATCCAGAGATCCCGAATAATCTCTCCCCAACCTACCCCTTCAGTCCCATCCCCTTTAAGGTCTGTGATGTTTGTTTGCATAGTAATAATCCAATATATTTGTATATAAATAACATATTGTTCCACTACCCTTGTGAAGGTACTCAAAATTATACCTTTAAAAAAAGAACTTAAATGAAATGCTGCCAAATGTACAACATTTATGATAAACTGAAACAGTACTTCAATACTTTTATAACTTTAATGATATTTTTATTGAAACTTGTATGTCATGTATTTAAATATATTTGTAATTACACATTTGTAATAATGAAGTTGCAGTTGCAGTATATTACATGCATTAACTTTGAATGTAATATTGAATAACACGCCAGTCAAAATTATAATCAAGTACCTCACATGTGCCTTAGTATGTTAGTCAACACCAAAATAAGATACTTCTTCTTTAAAGCCCCACATAAGCTATTAAAACATGATTTAAACTGGACTTTAAAGTAAACCTTTTAATTTTCATTATTACAAAGTATTAAGAAACATAGGGTTACACTTTATTTTAAGGTCTTCTTGTTACAGTGTAATTATACATTTAAGTACTGAGTAATATTAATGAACTACATGTACTTACTATATGGTTAGGGTTAGGATTAGGGTTTGTTTTAGGGTTACTTGTATGTAATTATGCATAATTTATTGTCATTATGAATGAGCAAGGACACTGTAAAATAAAGTGTTACCAAGCATAATCATGAAAATGTACTCTCTTTAAGTTCACTCAATTATTAATATTATATTATTTGCAAGTACTGTTTAAAAAAAAACACTGCAAGGTGCACATTTAATACAATTATGCACACTTATTTTTGTCAGATTTTTGTCAGCCATGTTGTAAAATACTGTTGAGGCTGAGCAGTAAAAATGCAATGAAAGAGATTTTAAAAAATAACTTATTTAATAATGTGTTTTCTGACGAATATAATCACTTTTTGATGGTGCTGTTGTAGCGTACAGAAGACTGGAAGTTGGGGAAGCCTCCACATTTAGCTCCCCCCTTCCTGAAACTGCCCTCTAGGCAAGTCGACACAGAAACAGATGGAGTGCAGAGGGTTCCAGAGAGACCACCCCTGCCAGAAGAGGCTGCACATCATCACAGCGAGCAGCAGCAGGCCTCTTACTGGAGTATGTTTAAATGTGTCTGTGTGTGGCTCAGGTTTCACCTACATAAAGGGGGCCAAATGTCCCCTAAAGACAGTCCAACCTGAAATCACCTACATTGTGCGGAGCAGTGAATCATTCCCAACAAGGAAACACATCAAACATATTTACTTAATAAAACATACTTAACATACCAAGCTTAGAGGATCAAAAGTATCATTAGCTCTGAATACAAGTCAGTGCCTCTATTAGTGTGTCTGCTAATGTGTCTATATGGTTTAATCTGGATGTTTTTACATGTTTATGTGTGTGTAAGCAGGCCGCATGCAGCAGAGGTATGGCAGTCTGCCTGGAGAGCTGCACATGTTTGATCTGGACTGTGGCTCACACAGCTCTGGACTGGGATTGTGTTTGTCAGGAAACAGAGATGGAGCTCGTGGTAGAATGAGTGTGTATGTGTCAGAGCTCAAACCAGACGGGGCCGCTGTGGCAGATGGTCGGGTCAGAGTGGGAGATGAACTACTGGAGGTGAGAACGACCTCCTGAACTCTTGACTGGCCAACAGAAACATTTCATTTGTGCAATCAAGCCTTTATGCTGTCTATGTTGTCTATCATTAGAAAGTAAAACCTTTCTGTTTCTGATGAAACACGAAAACAGGCGAATTATGGTCATTTCAACAAATACTGATTTTGAGATTTTTTGGGGGTGGTGTGGGGTGACCAATATTTTTATTCTGGTATCTAAAGTTTGATGCCTTTTTTTTCCTGTAGATTATTGTTTAAAAGTTACCATCAATGACAAATGTGACCCTGGACCACAAAACCAGTCTTAAGTCGCTGGGGTATATTTGTAGCAATAGCCAAAAATACATTGTATGGGTCAAAATTATTGATTTTTCATTTTTGCCAAAAATCATTAGGATAAGTAAAGATCATGTTCCATGAAGATATTTTGTAAATTTCCTACTGTAAATATATCAAAACTTAGTTTTTTATTAGTAATATGCATAGCTAAGAACTTCATTTGGACAACTTTAAAGGCAATTTTCTCAATATTTTGATTTTTTTGCACCCTCAGATTCCAGATTTTCAAATAGTTGTATCTCGGCCAAATATTGTCCTATCCTAACAAACCATACATCAATGGAAAGCTTATTTTTTCAGATTTCAGGTGATGTATACATCGAAAAATTGACCCTTTTATGACTGGTTTTGTGGTCCAGGGTCACAAATGCTTATACTGTCACTGGTAGCTACCATGCGAAATTTGATTGTAACAACATAATATAATTTTATATAATATAATTTTTTTTCATTAAACTACTTAAGTTTAAATGTTGTGGTCATCAGCTATTATTTCTATATTTATTAGAGAAATATTGAGTAATACATATATAGTGAAAATGATTCATCTTATTTTAGACAAATCATTTTCATATAACTATCAGATATATTAAACGCATCAAATGCATTATCAAATTAAATACACATCATTATTATTAAATACACATTTGACAGCTTTATAAGTCCCATTTAAGAGTGAAAGGTATTAGAAGTAAAATAATCAGTATTATTATTAACAAGAAATAAAAGGAATTTGCATTACTTTTTTAATATTAGCCTCTTATTTGAGACACAAAGTAAAAATCAAAAGATGGTACGTAGATTTGCATTAGTCTGTAAGTTAAGGACAAAGTAAAAATGTTACAATTGCCCCCAGTCTCCCCAATATAACTAAAAGAGCAAACCGCAGTGAAGTATGTGTCTTATCTAAGGTCAAGGGTTAATCTTCTGCATGTTTATGTGTGTATTTTGAAGATAAATGGACAAGTGCTGTATGGACGCAGCCACCAGAATGCAACAGCAATCATCAACAATGCTCCAGCTAAAGTCAGGATTCTGCTCACAAGGTGAGACATTTTCATGTGAACGAAGATTAAAGGGATAGTTCACCCAAAAATGAAAATTTGATGTTTATCTGCTTACCCCCAGGGCATCCAAGATGTAGGTGACCTTGTTTTCTTCAGTAGAACACATATGATGATTTTTAAGTCCAGCCGTTGCAGTCTAACAGTCGTATAATGCATGGCAATGGTAACAAAATCTATGAGAGTAAAAAAAACATGCACAGACAAATCCAAATTAAACCCTGCGGCTCGTGACGACACATTGATGTCCTAAGACACGAACTCTCTTCTACATGCATTTTAATATACATAGTTCATTTATATTCGTTTTTTGAAACAAGCAGAAATAAGTAAGACTAAAACAAAGAAAGATATTCTGCACTATTTTTAGGTCTATGCCAACTCAAACACACTGAAACACACTCAAACACTATATACGCATGGATACTGTATGAAACTTGAAATCAAACTAGAAGCCTTTTCACAAAGGTCTCACACTTTGTATTCTACTATATGTATAGTGGGTATGTGTTATTTATTTTAATGCACATATATAATTTTTCTCATCAGGAATAAAGCTGCACAGAAACAAATGACTACAGGACCAGTAAAGGAGGCAATGGACACACACACACACAAACAAATAAACTAAGATACTTCTTAAAACAGTAAAAGACACAATAATTATAGATATCCTTGATTAACAAATCAAATCATTATCAAAAAAGCATTCTGAACAAGTTCATTACATTATATTTGCATAGTTAACTGCATGTTTCTGACAAGTTTCTTACATTTTTTATTTTTTACTGGACATCTTTGTCACTTGTGTTATCTAATAACAGTTTTATCTGTTTAGATGGACAACTGTCCTGTTGTATCTCCTGCCATGCATATTAATAGCATCAGAGAAGGTCAACATTTAGCTTTGTCACAGGTAAATCAGTCAAATCAAATGTTAGACAAAAACACGACACAAAATATCCGCCTGCTTCATTCTCATTCTCTTTATTCTCATGTTTCTGTTTGTCGATAGGACGGAAGGATCAGCACAGAGGATAAACTGAAGTCTCGCTCCTCAGAAAGCCTCAACATCGGGCTTCCTGCTCCAATCAATGCCACATCCAATCATAAGCCCTCCTGTCATCCTGCCAGTCACATGTCCCCCAGCCACTGTACTCCTCCATCATCTGGCATTTCATCAGCTGATGAGAGCATTCGCTGCGGCTCCACAGCCAATCAGAGCACTTGCACGGGGCCTCACAGCACTTCTTACTTTACCCAATGTTCTGTGAGCTCTGACCCCCTAACATGTCCCATCATACCTGGCTGTATAAATACCATTGATATCTGCAAGGGAACCCCAGGGCTCGGCCTCAGCATAGTAGGAGGCTGCAATACAGTACTGGTGAGAAATCATAAATGACACCAAGCATATTAGACTTCACGGTGTTGAAACAGCATCTTCGGTGCAAATCTGAATATCAAATACCACAGCAATGTTATCTGTAGTAGTGATAGTCAGCCAAAAATGAAAGGTGAATTGTGAAAAAAATGACAAAGCATTTATGCATTCCAAAGCAAAGCAACATACACTGCATTCAAGATATCCTTTTATCAGTTCATGCATTGCATTGCCTGGGGATTAAACCCATGATGACCCATAATGCTTTAGTGTTTGAGCTATAGGAATTCTCTGTAAAAGTAGCTCATGTGACTTCAGAAGACATGCAATACCTTTGTATGGAGAACAGACTAAAATTTAAGTTGAGATTTTAATTTTTATGTGAACTACCCTTCAAAGAAATATTACAGGTCAAATACAACTTAAATTGTGGGATGCGTTGAAATAATTTCAACTTACCTCTTAACTAAAAACAAAACAAAAACTCATTTACAGTGGAAGTGAATTAGGTATGTTGACAGATGGGTTTTAAAACCAGAAATATAAAGTTTGTTTGTTTTTAATTTTTTACTATTGAATTATTTTTAGAAAAATGCTTATTATTAGATCTGTAAAGTTGTCTAAACCATCCTGGTTTTGCTTATTTTTATGAACTGAGGAATGGGTCTAAATTATTTCTTTATGTGGCATTCGACAGAAGGCCAGAAATGCTCTTGATAAAGCTTATAAAATATTCCTTTAAATTAAAAATAAATATAGAAGTAACATGTTGCAATCGCCAGAAATCAAAATGGGAGTTCAAACAATATTCGTTCTTTCCCTGGGGCTTTTTTATGTGGAAATAAACAAAGCTTTTGGATTTTGAAACATTTAAAAGGAAAGAAAAGTTATTAAAAATACTGCACTATTTTTAGGTTCATGCCAGTTTGAGTGCATGGTGTCATTAAAGAATGACTGTCAAATTTTCAATTCAACTTTTCACTTAAATGCTTTAACTAAATTTCTTTCTTTCTTTGTCAGGGAGCAATAGTGATTCATGAAGTGAATAAGGACGGTGCGGCACACAGAGATGGTCGGTTGTGGGCAGGAGATCATATACTGGAGGTACAGAACTCTAGCATTCACCATTGAAGTTGTACAGAATGTAGGTTATTGATCTCTTCATAAAGAACTTCCATTGAGCCAATTGTTATCTCCTCCAGGTGAACGGCATTGATCTGAGAATGGCCACTCATGAGGAGGCCTTGAGCGTCCTGCGCTTGAGTCCACAGCGTGTGCGATTGTGTATCTACAGAGACCCTGTGACAGAGAACCACTCCACACACACCCTCCAAAACCACACACCCGAAGACATGTGGGACCTCTTCAGTGTGGATCTGAACCTCAAAACAGGACAGGGACTGGGGCTTCGCATTGTGGGGAAAAGGTAGGTTATTCTAAAGGGATATAATTACATTACAGAACTGCACAGTGATTCATTTGAATTCATATTTGTCTGCATGTCTTGCAGGAATGACACCGGAATCTTTGTGTCTGAGATAACCAGGGGAGGGGCTGCGGACTTGGATGGAAGACTGTTGCTAGGTGACCAGATTTTGTCTGTGAATGGAGAGGACATCCGAGCTGTGTCACAGGACTATGCAAGTGCACTACTGCAGGTGTGCACAAATACACTTCACTTAGGAATATAGTAATTCATGCATTTCCTTCTTAATCATAATAGGGCTAATTATGATCCTCTGTGTGTGTGTGTGTGTGTGTGTGTGTGTTGTAGATCTGTAGTGGGCCTGTGCTGTTGGAGGTGGCACGTTTTAAAGCTTCATCACACTACTCATATGGAGATCAGGTAAACACTTTATACAGTACAACTAGATCATTCCTGTTATGCAGTACCTTTTGAACTTTGTGATCTAAATCAATAAATATGTATGTTATAATTCAAGGAAATTATTTTTATAAAGAGTTCAAAATATGCTCTTGTTGGTAAGAAAATGAACAGAATGACTCCCAAAATAATGGAAATAACGAGCCAAAGTTAGCCATTGCTTAAAGTTGCTATATTTAACCATCTTTTGTAATTTTATCAAATTAGGTGGAATTCTTTGGAGTGACACCAACTAATACTAAAAAAAAAATGGTAACACTAGTATAGGGACCAATTCTCACTATTAATTAGTTGCTTATTAGCATGCCTGTTATTAACATATTGGCTGTTTTTTAGTGCTTAAAGCACATATTCTGCATGACCATATTCTACAGTCCTAATCCTACCCAATACCTAAACAACAACTACCTTACTAACTATTAATAAGCAGCAAATTAGGAGTTTATTGAGGCAAAAGTCGTAGTTAATGGTTTGTTAAAAGCGAGAATTAGACCTTAAAATAAAGTGACTGAAAAGGAAGACCAATTAAACAAAATGATTGATTAAAACATTCTGAAGAAAATACCTGAAATACCTCTTATTATGATACCTTTTATAAATAGACATTTTTTAATGTTAGAAGTTAATGAATAGCACATGGGAAAGTTTTGAAATTATAACTCTGCATAAAAGAATTTTTTTTTTCAATTTTTTTTTTTCAACTGAGAGGTTAATATTTCATACAATATATTAAATCCACTACTGTTCGAAAGGATGGGGTCAGTAAGATTTTTTAAAAGAAATTAATACTTTTATTCACAATAATTAATCAAGCATTAAATTGATCAAAATAGACATTTATATTGTTACAAAAGATTTCTTTCAAATAAATGCTTTTGAACTTTCTATTTATAGAATGCTGAAAAACAAAATTACCAGTTTCCACAAAAAAGAAAGCAGCACAATTGTTTTTCAACATTGATAATAATGTGAAGACTGGAGTAATGATGCTGAAAATTCAGCTTTGCCATCACAGAAATAAATTACACTTTAAAATATATTCTAATATATAGTTAAGAGTTATTTTAAAGTGTAGTTATATTTTACAATATACTGTGTTTACTGTATTTTTTATCAAATCTTGGTGAGACTTCTTTAAAAAAACTTACCAACCTTAAACTTTTGTGTGGTACTGTATGATAGAGATATACTCTTATTATACACATATTTACAGCACACAAACACAACTTGTCTCAGTGGTGTTCATCTCAGATCTAGACGGGGCACGATCTATAAAGTGTCTGTGTTCTATCTGTGTTATGGCAGGTGGGTGAGTTGGATGTCCCTCTTCTCTCCTCTCTCAGCACAGATGATTGTAAGAGTCTGTCACATAACACAGTTATTCACTATTCAATATTCAGTTCTATTCATCAGTGAGTCAATGTTTTCATGTTTTTGCACAGCTGTGGATGGAAACGTGGACATCAGAACTGTCACCGTTCAGAAGGTGGGTTTGTTTTTACATGCAGTAATGTAAGGCATGTTTCTGCAGTAACTGTATGATCCAGTAGTAACCGAAACGGTTGGTGTGATTCTGTCCCAGCATGAATTAGAGTCTGTGGAGTTGAGATCGAGAGGCACACAGGGAGATTCAGTGATTTATATCTCCAGCCTGGACCCGATCACACCTGCAACACACGCAGGACTTCTGCAGGTAGAGAGAATGAGTGGGCCTAAAACCCTTTTTTCCCCCTTTTTCATTATGTTTAGAAAATGTTTATGTTGGAGTCGATAGCTTTGTGGACAGCTCTCCAAAATGTTTTACAACTTTGTAGACCCAAGTTTGAGTCCCGACTCGTGGTCCTTTCCCAGTTCTCTTTTCCACATGGCTTTCAGCAGTGTTGGGGAAAGTTACTTTTAAAAGTAATGCATTACAATATCGTGTTACTCCATAAAAAATAACTAATTACGTTACTTAGTTACTTTTTATGGAGAGTAATGCGTTACATTACTTTTGCGTTACTTCTTAAATCTGGACAGGGCTTGTTTGTTTGTTTTTAAAATAAAAAAGTTCTATTTTTGGCAAATATAAAAGCCTTTTCACACCAAAAGTGAAATGAATAAGCCTCCGGCTGAAGGGAAAGTAAATTTACATACGTACAGTAGAATGCAGAAGAAGACATTTCAACACACTTGAGCAATAAAAAAAGACACACAAATGTTTGTCTTTACTAGTTACTTGAAAAAAGTAATCTGATTGCGTAACTCGCGTTACTTGTAATGCGTTTCCCCCAACACTGGCTTTCAGGCATTTCTCTGCCCCAATAAAGGCAGAAATGTCTAAAATAAATCTAATTAAAAAAAAGAAAAGAAATCGTTGATCATTGTCAACCTCACAATATACACCAAACTATATGTACACCACCATTCAGAATGTTGGTGTCAATTTTTTATTTCTGAAAGAAATTATTACTTTCATCCAGCATGGATAAGTGACAGTAAAGACATTTATAATGTTACATAAGATTTCTCTTTTTTTTAAAATAAATGTTATTTTGAATTTTCTATGCGGCAAAGAATCCTGAAATAAATATATTTTAAAGTATATTTGAATAGAAAACAGCTGTTTAAAATTGTAATATTTCACAATATTACTGTTTTTACTTTATTTTTGCTTTTTTTTTTTTAAACAGACTTGGTGAGCATAAGAGACTTCTTTTACTTAAAAGAAAAATAAATAAATAATGTAACCGTGACAGTAAAGACATTTATAATGTTACATAAGATTTCTCTTTTTTTTTTAAATAAATGTTATTTTGAATTTTCTATGCGGCAAAGAATCCTGAAATAAATATATTTTAAAGTATATTTGAATAGAAAACAGCTGTTTAAAATTGTAATATTTCACAATATTACTGTTTTTACTTTATTTTTGCTTTTTTTTTTTTAAACAGACTTGGTGAGCATAAGAGACTTCTTTTACTTAAAAGAAAAATAAATAAATAATGTAACTGATGCCAAACCTACTGAACAGTAGTGTATATAAACATTTTCCATATAAATTTCCAATAAATTACAATACAAATATGTATTTAGATTTTTTTTTTTTTGTACAGTGATTTGGGTAATATGGTTGAATGATTGAGCAAGGCTAAGGCACATTCTGTGAACACTGAAATTTGTGTAAAAATTTAGAAAATATATTTGTTAAAAAATTAGCTCAATAATTAATTTTTACTGCAATTAACTACAATTCATTTTGTGAAAATGTGCTGAATTGAAGATGTTTCATGATTTTATATTTTTGTATATAGCCAAGATGCAAGGTGGAACAGGCCAAAATTACCATTTTAATGTATACATAAATTTTCCTACTAGATTAAAAAATTTTTTATTAGGTACTAGTTTCTCTAACAATATCTAGTCCTACTACAAAAAAATGTGAATGTCACTCACAGGACACCAAAATGAATACTCCATTCATGGGAATTGCTTCCCCCAAACCCTCAAAAATAATCAACTCTGAATTGAATTTTCAGCTGGGTGCCAGAGTCATCAGCATTAACGGTACATCAACTGAACGCCTCTCAGTTACTGAGGCAAATACTCTCCTGAGAAACAGCAGTGGAGCCGTCACACTGCAGGTGTGTATATCTTCAGACATGTATCAAATCATTTCAGATTCAAAACATAATCAAATGTTCAGAGCTCATCTTGCCGTGAATGTCACACCCTGTGTGTTTGATTAAAGGTGATGCCAAGTGGATGTGCAGATGGAGCTAGTAAAGATCGGTCATCTTTAATTCACTCCTCACCTGGACTCTCAGAGAATTACAATACCCACAATCACCAGAGGTACTCGAAATTCATATCATTTCTAATACATAAAAACATCTCTCATGAAAAAAGAATGTAGTACTATATTTTGTATTATGTTTCACATTGTATTGGCAACATTTTTATTTACTGTTATTAGTTTTTTATTGTTATTTATTTCTATTGATTTGTAGGAAAGTTATATGTAAATATAATAAGTAAATATAATTATAAATGTGGCGTATTTTCATATTTTCATTCAGCAAGGAAGCATTAAATAATCAACAGTGACAGTAAATTTCTATTTAATAAAAATGCTATTATTTTGAAATCAGCATATTAGAAGAGTTCTGAAGGCTCATGTGACACTGAACACTGGAGTATTGGCCAAATTTAGCATTGCCGTCGCAGAAATAAAGGACAAACAAGGGACTCATGAACAACTATCACTAAACAAAAAAAACACAGCTGTGGATCATTCAGGTGACAGCACAGTATTAAGAATCAAGTGTATGTAAACTTTTGAACTATTATTTTCTCGTGGACTATATGTGAACATCTTTTATGTGAAATATCTTATTCAGGTCAGTCCTAAATAAAAAAAAATAACACGCATTTTGTATGGTCCCTCTTATTTTGGTAAAATAAGTAACATTTTGCAGATTCTGCAAGGTGTGCTCTATGTAAACGTTTGACTTCAGCTGTATGTATAGAACTCCAATATGTTTTAGTAAGTCATGTTTATTTCATTGCCGTTTGCTTTAATTTTGCTTTCTATCTGAAATGTTTTGTCACTAAAATACATAGGTCCAGGACAAAAGTTTTATGGGTGGGAACCAATAAGAAGGTTACGTCATACAGGACTTTAGTCAACTATGTTCCTGGTCTGCTGAGGATGGTCCTGATTTATGCTTTCATTTAAGATTTATTACTCGTTTTATCCCAACGCTGCCTTCAATGAGTCCATAAAATATATATTGAAATTGAACATTTTTCCTGAAATGCCTGCTTGTGGATATTTTAGAGCCAGTTTTGCGTGTGCAGTTTTGTAGAGGCATTAGAGTCAGCAGAATTCTACACACTAAAGCTCTGATAAAGGACTTCACCTCCAGGGCACCCAGACTATTCAGACACCCTGTTCAATAGAACTGTTATGCTTGCTTTTTTTAAAACTGTACTAAGAGATTAATTGTCGCCTTGTTTGCCAAAAAGGTGTCTGGGGGAAAAAAAATGGGTTAAATTCTATTTGTCTTTTGTGTGTGTTTAAGTTCTCCTCAGTTCCAGACTATCACTCTTGAACGTGGCTCTGCTGGGCTTGGCTTCAGTATTGTAGGAGGATTTGGCAGTTCCCATGGCGACTTGCCCATCTATGTCAGGAACATATTTCCCAAGGTACACAAGAAAGAGTCTTAAACTAAAAAAGGTTGAGTAAATCTCTTGACTGCAGTGCGCCAAAGAGATCAATACATGTCCAAACACACGTTCAGTTTGCATGTATCGTGGCATGTACACACTCCACCTGACTCACTGAGAAAGGAATGTTATTTGTGTATTTGAGCGTGAAGCGTATGTGACAGTGCTCTGTATCCACAGGGAGCTGCGGTGGAGGACGGCCGTCTGCGTTGCGGTGATCAGCTACTGACAGTAAATGGACAGAGTCTGGAGGGTGTCACTCATTCTGAAGCTGTCAAGCTCCTTAGACAAACCAGCGGGGCAGTTACACTACAAGTACTCTCAAAACAACTACCAACATGCTGATAATGTCACTGTGCTGTCGAGATGTTTCGCATAGACCTCAAGGAGCTGATGTATTACTGATTGTTAGATCACAGATGGAGATTATACAAGCTGTTTCTCAACAACAACAAAAAAGATCCCAAAATGTAGTCTTTTCTAATTGCAAAAATATCTCGGACAACTTGTGTAAAGTGGGAGAAGCCAATAGAGACTAGTGCTAAACCACTGGTTCTCAACCAGGGGGTCTGCAGGATGACTTTTATTAAATTATTTAAATGAGAATTATTCATATTAATATATTAAATTAAATCAAACTAATCTATTACAATATAACTATAAAAAATAGAATAAATTATATAAAATATAAATATGACTTGAAAAAAACATATTTTCCCTAATAAATATTGATTTAATTGAAAAACAAAATATAAATAGAAAATAAAATTGTGGAATATATATATATATATATATATATATTTGTCAAATCGATTAATCATGATTTATCGCATCCAAAATAAGAAATGTTTTTGTTTACATAATATGTGTGCACTGTATATATTTATATGTATATATCAACACACACACACATACATATATTTAAGAAATATATATTTATATTTATGTATAATATAAATCATATAAATATGAATATTCATATATACATGTAAATATTTCTTAAATGTATACATGTGTGTGTATTTATATATACATATAAATATACACAGTACACGCCTATATAATGTAAACACTTTTATTTTGGATGATATTAATCGATTTGACAGCAAACACACACACACACACACATATATATATATATATATATATATATACAGTATATATGTGTGTGTGTGTGTGTGTAAATTATCCACAATTAATTTCAAGCTTCATGAAATGAAACGGTTGAGAACCATTGTGCTAAACTGCGATTCTTTTACACATCAGCTTTTTTTTTGTACTGTATTGCTTCACAACACAGATTTGTACCATTAATGTCCACTTTCAGCCTTTAAACATATAACTGGCATAGTTAGTGCTAAGAGCTCACATTATGCGTAGTTATTCATAAGTGTGGTTCAGTTACACATTTAGGTTGTCAAATCATGCAAAAAAACTATTTTAAGCAAGACTAATATATAGGAAAATTTTCTGACTGTAACTCAATAATGAACAATTATAGCTGTTATAATTATTGTCTGTATATGTTGTCAGATGTATTCCATGTAAGGCAGCGCTTCACTGTTCTTTAACATGACAATCAACATTCATCAGCTCATAGATTTGTCTTTTTCTACTGTAAATTTATCTGTATACAAAATAAATTATTTTATTGCAGTAAATAATTGTGTATTAAAGTCTTCATGTTAGACTACAAATGAAGTACTGAAAGTGCAATACTGAAATTTTATATACAGTATATATATATATATATACCTGGAGCTATGCAGTGAGCCGTTTACCCAGATATATAACAGCAATTACAGTACAGTTGAGCTCTTTTTACCATCTGATCAACACTTGGAGATAATTATAACAAGCAAACACAATATATCTCTACAACATAATTCTCGTTTTAATTTTTGAATCGCACACATTCAGTCATTTACAGGATAATCTTCAGGTTAATATCAGACACTATCAATCCAAAAGTACTGCCATAGAAAACACTAAGAAAGGGGTTATTTATATATATTTATCAGCAAGTATTCAAAGTAACAAAGTGAAAAATGCTAATATGGCAGATACATATTTACACGATGTGTGGTAGCTAGCTGACATGCAGCAAGTACAGTTGGTATCCATGTGGAAGAGGGTGTATGTGTGTTTAAATGTGAAAAGCTGAAGCTAATATATTAAAATGCTTGTGTACTTTGTCATGAGGGTTACACGAGTACAGTGACATTAAGTGCCCTTAATTCTGTTTACCTTTGAGATGAATATAGCTTCAGCGCCATGTGTTAACAGTATGATGCATGTGTGTATGCTTGATGAATCGTGAACTATATAATAACTTCTGTGAAAATGTGTGGTCCACCCCCAGCTCCTGGTCCCTGCAGTGTCCGCTCTGCTGAAAGCAGCTTAAGCTGAGTGATGGCTTTCAGGAAGTGCACAAGTATGACTCACAGACAAAAAAGTTCTGTGTATAGAGCTGATGTCATTCAGCCACTCACATCTTTGTGAAAACAGAGAGAGAGGAGGGCTTTCTGTCTCATTCCCTTCTATGTTTAATTCACTTCATGGCCTTTCCTTTACCCCTGCCTTTCCCCTTCCCAGAAGCCCCTGGTTTCTCTTGCTTGACGTCTTTTGCTGGTTTAGCTTTCTTCTGCTGTAAGAATAAAAAAAAAAAAATCAGGTGAATAATGGTGTAGCATTTTGACTGATTTGTTATGATATTTCGCTTATATGTAGAACCTGATGTAGACTGTATCTGCATTTTCTGTGCGGATTTCGGGGCAAATGTGGAATTCTACAGAATGAATTTACACATGGTAAAATGTAGCTGAAAGCACTACACTCTTATTGGTAACAAAATCAACTTGGCTAAAATTCTGTGGCATAAACTTTGTGATTTCAACAAACTATAACTGATTAAAAGGGATAGTTCACCCAAAATTAAAAAAGGTCATAATTTGCTCACCCTCATGTTGTTCCAAACTTTCACTTTTTCAATTAAAACCAGAGACTGAAGGTTTCAAGCTTCAAAAACAATAGCTATGTTTCCATCACCCTGTTTTAATGATTTTTGACTTGTGCGAAAAAAGGTTTGATGCGAATAATGGGAGATGGAAACGCATTTTGTGAATAAATTCCTCCAAGTGCATCAAAGAAGTCATGTGACTTTACGCTATGGGACGGCATAACCTGACTAACCAGCAGACCGATCTCATTCCACAGCATCTGAAATGTTGTTATGGTCATTCGGAAATGCACGAGCAAAGTCTGTCATCAAAGTATTTCTGTATAACTGCCTCCCAGAAATGTCTTACGACTGCGTTCTCCAAACAGCAGCATCCACCTCCGAAAGCAATGACCGCATTCATTGTGTTTCGTCTGCTCACTCTGAGGCGCAAGTAATTTATTATATATGAAAATGTATATATTCTCCTACTTTTCTTAGTGATTTATAGTGCCAGTTTATCAGGAAGTGACGATTTTGTTCTCTTTGACTGGTTGGATGGAAACGATGCTTGTTCGCAAATGTTTTATGCGATATTCCAGTTTTGCGCATGTTAAATTTGCAACTTTGGATGGAAACCCGGCTAATGAAACATTATCATAAAAGCAGCCACTTTAAGATGGCTTTAAGAAACAAATCTGTTTCTCAACTTTCTTAACTCACTGACTTTGTGAACCGGTTACAGTGGTTTCAGAAGATTTGGAATATAGAGCATGAGGCATATGAACAACTTTTATTGTACTTTTATGCTTGAGAGCTTGAATCTCTTTCCTATACAACTGTATGGAAAAAAAGTGAAAAATTCTTCAAAAATTCACATTTTATTCTTCAAGAAACAAAGGAGGCCACAGGTTTGGAACGACATGGGCATGAGTAAATGCTGACAATTAGCATTTTTTGGTGAACTAATTAACATTTCAATATTCCTCCCCAAAAAATTTAATTACATTTTCTAAATTAAATCTCCTGTCTTGTAATTTGTCCTCATTTGTAAGTCGCTTTGGATAAAAGCGTCTGCTAAACGACTAAATCTAAATCTGACCACCATATAAAGCAATCAAGTCTCTTTAGAAGACAAGGGTTAAACTTGATGCATATGGACGGTTTACAATGTCTTTATGAACATTTCGAAGTGACAAAGGTCTGGTTGCATTGACTTTTGATGGAGGGATAGAACTCACAGGTTTCATTAAAAATATCTTCATTTGTGTTTCAAAGTTGAAGGAAAGCCTTAAGAATTTGGAACAACATGAAAGTAAGTGATGAAAGAATTTACATTGTGGGGTGAACTTAGTGATTAAAGGAATAGTTCACCTAAAAATGAACATTCTGTCATCATTTACTCACCCTCATGTCGTTCCAAACCTGTATAAGTTTCTTTATTATGTTGAACACAAACAAAGATATTTTGAAGAACCAAACAGTTGTTGGTCACCACTGGCTTTCCACAGTAGCGAAAAGAAATACTATGGAACTCAATGGGGACCATCAACTGTTTGATTACCAGCATTTTCAAAATATCTTTTCTGTTCAACATAAGAAAGAAACTTATACAGGTTTGGAATGACATGAGGGTGAGTAAATGATGACAAAATGTTTATTTTTGGATGAACTAACCCATTAAGTGTTCTCCAAAGGAGATGTTATTGAGGTCAACGTGATTGTAAAACTGATGGAAAGTCGAAAAGAGAGACACTGAATTCTTATTTTGATATCTACCTTGATCATTGCATCTGCTGTAACCCCATCGTCTTCTTCCTCTTCCTGGAACTGAGATTCACTTTCAAGCTCTCCTATAAGCTCAGGGTCAACAGCACCTTTACGGCTTTTCTTCACCACTTGTAAGGAGTACGGCGTAAGATGGGATTCCTTATTGTAGGCTCTTGTAAATGCAGCTTTCACCTGCAGAAAGGAAAAAAAAAACAGCTGATGGGGATAAAGTGTGGCATACAGCACCTCCAGATGTTTTACAGTTAAAACAATTAACTCGGACTGAGCAGGCATCTGTCAAAGCAATGAACTGTCAACTGGACCACCGGTTTCTAGTCCTGGAGGAGAACTCTACAATATGCACAGAAAATCAAACACACACACACACACCTTGGAGTCTAGTTTAGAGTAAGGATCCGGCTGTCCGCCCCACATGCTGATCTCCATCATGTTATCAACATCCTCTTTGATGATGTCGTAATCATCCATGAGCTTCACACTCTGACTGGCTCCCTCTGAACCTTGCGACTGAAGAGACTCTAATATTGCTGAGCGCAAATACGGCAGGTAATCCAGATTCATGGCTTCCTTACTACTTAACGTTCTGCAGGATGAGAAAGAGGCAAGATTTTAGGGAAGCATAAATGCAGCTTAAAGAGTTCATACTTTAGACAAGAAGGAAGAAAGTGTGAGAAGTGTTTGTGTTTTCTCACTTTAGGCTCATGTGTGAAGCAAGCTCCTGTATGATGCGCCTGTGTTTGCCAGCTGATGAGAACTTGCCCAACCAGCTGGGAAAAGTCGGAAACTGACTCATATAACCCCGCATCAGCTCCCCCGGCAACACGCTCGCATAAATCGCCTGGGGAAAAAAACAAGATTCATTAAAAAAAAAAAGTTTGTTTTCACTGATCTATGTGAAAACACTTAACCTATGTGAACGGATTTTGTAATATGTTACAAATCAGTGCTGCAGCAGAAATATTTGTTTCATCGTTTCTGCCTCTGATTATCTCAGTGCTGCTGCATCAATCAAAGCTGTTGACTGAGGATTTGTTGGTCAACACCGATGAGAAGATAATGGCAGGAAAGTACGTTACCTGTGTGGGAAGCAGAGACCATGCCTGTCTGGAGCGGATCTGTTTGTCCACTAAATCTCCATCGCAAATGCTGTCTGCTGTTTTACTCAACAACACCAAATGATTCTTCAGATTTCCCCTGATGAACATCAAATGTCACAATTATACCATCACGCTTTCATTTACAGTCAGAATAGACTTAATAAGTCTTGAAATAAATACATGGTGCACAAATTACAAGCTGCAAATGTTATTGTGTGTTATGGATGGTCAGTACAATAAGTTTGCTGACACAAAATTAGGGAAAATTGTGTATACAGTGATAATATTAAAAGTTTAGCTCATCTTTCTAAAGACAGTAAGCCAAATTCATCATTCCAAAGTCAAAATACATCTGTACATTAGGTGGAAATGCAAACCAACAGACCTGACACATTTGTTTCTTTGTTCTCCAAAGAACTTCCTTTGATTCAGCAAATGCAACTTTTTATAGGAAGATTGGGTTACACTTTATTTTAAGGTGCTCTTGTACAAATTTAAAGTTAAGTAATGGGTTAAGTAAGGGATAATGCATGGCTAGCTGTGCATTTAATGATTTTAATGCACGACTTGGAGGCCAGGAAGTGCATTAAAATCGTTTAACACACAGCTAGGCGTGCATTATCCCGCTTATACCATGGTCATTTGCCAGCATTGACATGTTAAAGCTGTTAATAATATTCACAGTGCAATATTTGACCGGAAGGGTAAAAATGACACAGAGTGTCAAATGCTAGCATTCTGCCCGCTTCAAATCAGACACAGAGATGAAATAGTGCGGTAAGATCACATATATTTGAATTGATTATTATATTTGTATGAATTATCGATCAATCGATCGAGAGAGAGATGACAGTTGTGTGCGTTACCTGCGTCTGCACGTCTCTCTACAAACAACGAAGCTGTGTTTAATTACTTCAAAAACAGCGATTACCACCTCGTTGCTGAGGAATATAATGTAGCGATCTAGTATCTAGACTATTTTATTAATAAAAGTCATGGGGCAGCGTTGACAACAAGTTTCTGTGTGTGTGCAGCACAATCTCCGATCTCTCTCTCTGTGTGTGTGGGTTCGTGTGCATCAATTAAAGCAGCGCATTAATATAGAATGGTGATTAAACTGATTTGAAACTAACTGTGCATTAAACGGTTTTAATGCATACCTGCCAGCCAATCAGAATCGAGTATTCAGACAGACCATGGTATAATATTAATTAATAACATGCACTGAAAGTTATGGTTAGGATTAGAGTTTGGTTTAGGGTTACGTTGCTTGTAATTATGCACAATTTACTGTTATTACTATAGTAAGTATATGTATGATGTTTAAAGGGGTGGTTGATTGCGATTTCAGTTTTTTAACGTTAGTTAGTGTGTAATGTTGCTGTTCGATCATAAACAATATCTGCAAAGTTACAAAGCTGAAAGTTCGATGCAAACGGAGATATCGTCTTTTAAAATTCTGGCAGTTTAATGCCTACAAAAACGGCTCGTAAGGGACTACAAGGAGTTACTTCCCGGGTCCGTTACGTGAAGAACCCAGAATTTTACATAAACCCCGCCTCCGGGAACACGCAGCAAAGGGGGCGAGGCCATGCTGCGATGT
>NW_015647958.1:1020377-1023363 GCF_001515625.1 Sinocyclocheilus rhinocerous
GTGATTTTTTTTTTTTTTTTATTGTGCCAAAACCTTTTCCAAGTTTCGTACCATTCTGATGAAGTAAAAAAAAAACTTAATTTTTCAGTTAAATAAAGACCAAACAACACCAGAAGGTTAAATGTATCTTCATTTGTGTTTCGACGATGAAAAGTATTATGTGTTTAAAACAACATGTAGGTAAGTAACTGATGACAGAATTTACATTTCTGGGTGAACTTGCCCTTGCAGATGTTATTGAGGTCAACATGATTGTAAAACACGGACAGTCGAAACGAGAGCCGCTGAATTGCTATTTTGATATCTACCTTTATCATTGCATCTGCGGTAACCCCATTGTCTTCTTCCTCTTCCTGAAACTGAGATTCACCGTTAAGCTCTCCTATAAGCTCGGGGTCAACAGCACCTTTACGGCTTTTCTTAACCACTTGTAAAGAGTACGGCGTAAGATGGGATTCCTTATTGTAGGCTCTTGTAAATGCAGCTTTCACCTGCAGAAAGGAAAAAAAAACAGCTGATGGGGATAAAGTGTGGCATACAGCACCTCCAGATGTTTTACAGTTAAAACAATTAACTCGGACTGAGCAG
The DNA here is from genome assembly GCF_001515625.1 of Sinocyclocheilus rhinocerous. Classification (NCBI taxonomy): domain Eukaryota; kingdom Metazoa; phylum Chordata; class Actinopteri; order Cypriniformes; family Cyprinidae; genus Sinocyclocheilus; species Sinocyclocheilus rhinocerous. The sequence goes on from NW_015647958.1 coordinate 1,020,966, forward strand.
GCATCTGTCAAAGCAATGAACTGTCAACTGGACCACCGGTTTCTAGTCCTGGAGGAGAACTCTACAATATGCACAGAAAATCAAACACACACACACACACCTTGGAGTCTAGTTTAGAGTAAGGATCCGGCTGTCCGCCCCACATGCTGATCTCCATCATGTTATCAACATCCTCTTTGATGATGTCGTAATCATCCATGAGCTTCACACTCTGACTGGCTCCCTCTGAACCTTGCGACTGAAGAGACTCTAATATTGCTGAGCGCAAATACGGCAGGTAATCCAGATTCATGGCTTCCTTACTACTTAACGTTCTGCAGGATGAGAAAGAGGCAAGATTTTAGGGAAGCATAAATGCAGCTTAAAGAGTTCATACTTTAGACAAGAAGGAAGAAAGTGTGAGAAGTGTTTGTGTTTTCTCACTTTAGGCTCATGTGTGAAGCAAGCTCCTGTATGATGCGCCTGTGTTTGCCAGCTGATGAGAACTTGCCCAACCAGCTGGGAAAAGTCGGAAACTGACTCATATAACCCCGCATCAGCTCCCCCGGCAACACGCTCGCATAAATCGCCTGGGGAAAAAAACAAGATTCATTAAAAAAAAAAAGTTTGTTTTCACTGATCTATGTGAAAACACTTAACCTATGTGAACGGATTTTGTAATATGTTACAAATCAGTGCTGCAGCAGAAATATTTGTTTCATCGTTTCTGCCTCTGATTATCTCAGTGCTGCTGCAGCAATCAAAGCTGTTGACTGAGGATTTGTTGGTCAACACCGATGAGAAGATAATGGCAGGAAAGTACGTTACCTGTGTGGGAAGCAGAGACCATGCCTGTCTGGAGCGGATCTGTTTGTCCACTAAATCTCCATCGCAAATGCTGTCTGCTGTTTTACTCAACAACACCAAATGATTCTTCAGATTTCCCCTGATGAACATCAAATGTCACAATTATACCATCACGCTTTCATTTACAGTCAGAATAGACTTAATAAGTCTTGAAATAAATACATGGTGCACAAATTACAAGCTGCAAATGTTATTGTGTGTTATGGATGGTCAGTACAATAAGTTTGCTGACACAAAATTAGGGAAAATTGTGTATACAGTGATAATATTAAAAGTTTAGCTCATCTTTCTAAAGACAGTAAGCCAAATTCATCATTCCAAAGTCAAAATACATCTGTACATTAGGTGGAAATGCAAACCAACAGACCTGACACATTTGTTTCTTTGTTCTCCAAAGAACTTCCTTTGATTCAGCAAATGCAACTTTTTATAGGAAGATTGGGTTACACTTTATTTTAAGGTGCTCTTGTACAAATTTAAAGTTAAGTAATGGGTTAAGTAAGGGATAATGCATGGCTAGCTGTGCATTTAATGATTTTAATGCACGACTTGGAGGCCAGGAAGTGCATTAAAATCGTTTAACACACAGCTAGGCGTGCATTATCCCGCTTATACCATGGTCATTTGCCAGCATTGACATGTTAAAGCTGTTAATAATATTCACAGTGCAATATTTGACCGGAAGGGTAAAAATGACACAGAGTGTCAAATGCTAGCATTCTGCCCGCTTCAAATCAGACACAGAGATGAAATAGTGCGGTAAGATCACATATATTTGAATTGATTATTATATTTGTATGAATTATCGATCAATCGATCGAGAGAGAGATGACAGTTGTGTGCGTTACCTGCGTCTGCACGTCTCTCTACAAACAACGAAGCTGTGTTTAATTACTTCAAAAACAGCGATTACCACCTCGTTGCTGAGGAATATAATGTAGCGATCTAGTATCTAGACTATTTTATTAATAAAAGTCATGGGGCAGCGTTGACAACAAGTTTCTGTGTGTGTGCAGCACAATCTCCGATCTCTCTCTCTGTGTGTGTGGGTTCGTGTGCATCAATTAAAGCAGCGCATTAATATAGAATGGTGATTAAACTGATTTGAAACTAACTGTGCATTAAACGGTTTTAATGCATACCTGCCAGCCAATCAGAATCGAGTATTCAGACAGACCATGGTATAATATTAATTAATAACATGCACTGAAAGTTATGGTTAGGATTAGAGTTTGGTTTAGGGTTACGTTGCTTGTAATTATGCACAATTTACTGTTATTACTATAGTAAGTATATGTATGATGTTTAAAGGGGTGGTTGATTGCGATTTCAGTTTTTTAACGTTAGTTAGTGTGTAATGTTGCTGTTCGATCATAAACAATATCTGCAAAGTTACAAAGCTGAAAGTTCGATGCAAACGGAGATATCGTCTTTTAAAATTCTGGCAGTTTAATGCCTACAAAAACGGCTCGTAAGGGACTACAAGGAGTTACTTCCCGGGTCCGTTACGTCAAGAACCCAGAATTTTACATAAACCCCGCCTCCGGGAACA
>NW_015647958.1:1024335-1037883 GCF_001515625.1 Sinocyclocheilus rhinocerous
GAGAAGCGTTATACATGGACTGCGGTTGCCGTACTGTATTAAACTAAAGCTATAATCAGAATAAAACCGTATATTAAAAGCTAACAGAAGCAGTAGCATTTACAAATAACAGCGTATCTAAAAGTATGAGACAACAACAAACAAAAATCTTAGGCCTACCATTAAAAGCCATGCTTGCACGGGTTCTGCGCGATCCTCTTCACTAATATCCTCCGTGTCTCAATCGGGCTCAAACTGATAAGCAATATAGACGACGTCATTGTTTACAATACAACCGGAGCACATGCCGCTATGTTGAGGGGCGGGACGCTTAGACGCGCACTAGAGGCGGGTTAGCCAATCACAACACACAGGGCCAGCCTTCATAAAAGAAGGAAATGATCAGCACGTTCCGAGGAGAAGGGACAGAGCGGTGTGGAATAAAGGTAAATTATGTGGAAAATAATGCGTTTTTTAACAAACGAAGCATTAACACATGTTAGACTGCACCCCATAAACACAATCAAGCCTATAAAAAAAACAGTCAACCACCCCTTTAACAAGAACACTGTTAAATGCAGTGATGGTGAAGATTGCACTTCTTGTAACATTTTATTCCTATTTTAATATTGGTAATATTAGGTATAAATACCTAAATGTTTATTTTGTGTTAATGCGATAAAAGGCAATAAGTGGTCATTATGTCTATATTTTGTATGTACTGTATGTAACAATAGCTGTTCTATCTAGATCAGGTCTTTTCATGGGGAGCAAGCAAGAATCGCCTTTTAAATTAGAGCAAATGCAAAAATATTGAGATATGTATTGAATATTGTAAAAATTTGGAAAAACTGCCCTTGTGTGCAAGTCTAAAACCTACCCTGCAGCAGCTGGTCGGACATGCAGGTAGTTTTCTTGAACAAATAGTGGTGCTAAAGAGTAATCATGGAAGAAAAGGTCTGATTTGTCAATCAAAGACATGTGGGCGGTTTCCTCTCCTGAAGCAAACACCTTCCGACACACATCAAATGGACCCTGCATATGTAAACACACAGATATTCATACTCTCACATCATCAATGCACCAGTGATTGTACAGTGTGTGTACAGTATAATGTATTTAACAGCATGCACATACCAGTTTCATGTCCTTCTTAGCATTGTTAGCATCAGCTTTGGCCTGGTCATAGGTCATGACTTTGTCTTTAGCAGACCACATGCTCAGATTATGCAGTACCTAGGGAATAGAAACACAATAATTTTGCAGTGCTGCTAAAGACACTGAATCAGTGATAAAGACAACTGATTTGTTTATTAATACCTGCCGAATATCCTGATTGGACGCCAGAATGACTTCATTAAGTGCTGGGGGTGGGATCTTCAGACCCTCTTTGAAAGCTATAGACATTATAGCCCCCTGATTGGACAAAAAGGAAGCTTAATTATTTTTGACTGCAATAAGTGTTATACTGACTAAAATAAGATTTTTTTATTCACACTTTGTTAACGTGTCCTTGTTAGTGTAATCTTACAAAAAAGTAGTATGAACTACAAATAACTAACAACATGTACCTACTATAGTGTTTGGGTGAGACTCAAGGTCATTGCACACGGAGTCCAAAATTTTCGTACGTAATTTTCGCATGTTAAAAAATTAAATACGACCTCACGTTGTGTCAATCACGTTTACGCACTGCCTCCGAAACTTTCGTCCGTCATAAAAAATTCGGATGAGGTTCAATTTTCTGCGTTTTCGCATCGTAGCAAGCATTTTGATAGGAAAGGATGACGAATACGAAAAAAATAAAACGAAAATTTCGAACTCAGTATGCAAGGACCTTTAGAGTTAGTTGGTTGTAATCATGCATAATTTATTGTTATTACTAAAAAATAAAACTTGATATGTTTAAACCTGGAAATAAAACATTTAAAATATCTGTATATCCAAAAACACAAAGAAAAGTTATGATGCAAAAATGAATAAGAAATACCTAAGATTCTGCACTATTTCTAGGTCATTATCTAGAGAAGCACATGTGACACAAGGTAAACACGCTGAACTCAAAAATATAAAAATGATGTAAAATTTCTATAAAACACATTTAATCAGATAATTATTTGAAATGTCAGTGAGCACCTTGATCTGCTCAACACGGGGTCTCTGAAACCGCAGGTCGTAGCAGTAGTTAGCCAGCGAGCGGATCTTCTGATGATTGCGGTCATTACACATGCAGATAATGGGAATCTTTGACTGTTTTATCAAACCAATCATCTCCTGTGTGGGTCAAAGAGCGAAGCACAAGAGTCAAAAACCACAATGACACTGGAAACACTGGTGTGCACATGTACCAGTTTAATGGCACACTACCATACTACTCTTACCAAGACTGCACTATGTAGTCTATATACTGCACACAGTATGTACATTTTCTGCATGCACAGAATACCTACTACATTTGCTCAAAATGAACAGTATAGAACAGAGTATTGCATAGATTACTGTTTCCCACATTGAAATGACTTGACCTTCATTTCCAGCATAAGGAATGAAAAGGATGCCAAATCTATGCAAAAACATTTTTAATCAAAACTAGAATTTTAATTGTTGCACTCAAAAATGAATGAGCTTGCATACTACAACATTTATTGTGGAACAATGGCAACTGTTACAACACAATATTTGTAAAAAATGTAAGCAGTATACAATAAATACTGTGCCATATTCAGTAATTATTAAGGTAATGCTCCATTCCACACACAGCCATAGAACCCATAAGGATTTAAACAGTATCTGGTCCACTTTTGCTCCTTGAGCACCACCACTGGTAAAGACAGATAATGCAATTGAATGAGAGTGTGTATGCCGACCTGTATTCCTCCTCTGTCTTCATTTCCTGCCATCCCGTCCACCTCGTCCATTATGAGGACATGTTTACTGCTCACTGTCTGAGATGCACCTGACACCATTAAACACAGAAACATACAATGTTTACATTGTAATCACTGAGGTTTAACTCCAAACCCTTTTACAGATGCTACCTAATTAATTAAGCCAATTACCGGTATAGAAGTTCTTAATGCTGGTGTTGTTGAGTGATTCTGCGATCACTTCCTTTAAGCTGTTCTTACTGCGGGTGCAGCTCGCATTCATCTCCACGTAGCTGTAACCCAACTCCTACAAGCACATATGGAACTCTATTAACGCATTAACCAATGCAATGAAACTGTAAAAACAGACACACTGCGTTTACAATCATTCACTAATGATTTAATTCTTGATCCCATGTTAAACACTTTAAAAGGATTACGCAGACTTTTTTGAAACAGTTAAACATGTTAATTTATAAATGATTATGAGTGAGAATGAACTGACCTCACAGACGAGAGCAGCAGTAGTGGTCTTCCCAACACCAGGAGGCCCAGATAACAATGCAGCCTTAAATCCAGAACCGTCATCTTTACTCCCAAACTTTCCAAATTTGGCTGCTTTCCAGAAAGACAGAGACACAAAAATAATGAAAATTGGTTAAACAGAATTTTAGCCTAAAGAGTGCATTAGAATAAACACACCGAGTATGGTCCGAATGGTATACTACCCAGTACATACTGCTAATCGCATACTACTAGTAAAAATTAGTATGTGAAACAGTATGCACAGTATTAAAAATGCTCCTGCAAGAGTAAAATGCAAATGCTTATGGTGAAGTCAAGTGCACTGCATTATGGGAAACTGTGTACTCTGGTTATATAATGTATGCTTTGGAAATTGTAGCAGGTCATTGGTGCAAATAGACCTTGCAAACTGGTAGCATGCCATTCTGAACATGGGTAGTTGACATGAAATTAAGTAGTAGTATAACATACTAAACTAAACAAAAAAAAAACATCTGAAACAACATTTCCTATTCTTTTCTTATACAATTTATATTACCTGATATTTTAGGGACAATTGCATTTGTCATACATATACATTCATACATATACATTCATACATTATATATATATATATATATATATATATATATATACACACACACACACACACACACACATATACCTTAATCCAAAATGTTTAACTAAAATCTTTATGTAGATGGTTAAACTTTATTTTAAGGTGTCCTAGTTACAGTGTAATTATACATTTAAGTACTGAGTAATATTAATTAACTACATGTACTTACTATATGGATAGGCTTAGAATTAGGGTTTGGTTTAGGGTTACATGCGTGTAATTATGCATAATTTATTGTTATTATAATAGTAAGTACATGTAGCATGTGCAACAAGGACACCTTAAAATAAAGTGTTACCATGTAGACTATGATAGATTATATGTCAACTACCCAAATATTCACTGATTGTGAACATTAAGTAGGAACAAACTTTAAATACTGACATGGGGCTTTTGTATTGCTGCTGTGATGTTTATGCCAGTTCTGTAACCAACGCAGAAGCTTGTTAGCACAACTCTGATCCCCCTGCTGCCCAATCAGGCTCTTCAGACTACGGGGGCGGTACTTATCCACCCACAACAGGCTGCTGCCCTCACTCTCAGGGGTAGAGTGGGATACAGGGGATGCTCTCTTGGATTGATCAAAGCTCAAACTCTTTTTGACCTCTGAACGAGAGGCCCCAAGTGTTCCAGATTTAGAAGCAGAGCCAGGCTTAGACTTCCCCTCTGAAGGGCTTCTCTTGTTGGGGCGGGGCCCTTGTGGTGTGGCCTTCTTGGATGGAGGAGTGGGTTTGCCTCTAGAATCTGGAGTCCTTGTTTTAGAGGATTTATTCTGTAATACGGAAGATAGACAGACAGTTTGTTAAATAAACCAAATTCCAGTATGTGCAGTAAGGCTGCATGATATTAAAAAAACTGCAAAGAAAATAAAAATAAAAAGCTGAATAATGACTTTTTACTTTGAAGACTTATAGGACTAAATGTTTTGGGAAAAATTTGGGTGTTCAGAATAAGAGTATGTGTATTACAAAACTTAAACCAAACTTCTTTCACTAACCATCAAATGAACAAAGTACAAAAAAAAATAAATAATAATAATAATACATAAATTGGATAAATTCCTACTGGTTGACCTATTCGATATGACTATAAAATAATATGATTCTTATTATGATTATTATTAAATAACAATATTAAACAAAATAAGAAATATATTAGTATTGTACAATAACAATTCAGTATTTCATAAAAATAATTCTGTTTTATAGTACACATAATTTCTTATCCTACTGTAACTTCTGAAACCTTAAACCAGGGTTTCCCAAATGAGGGGTTTGAGAGTAAATTAAAAGCTAATAATTAATTCAATTGAGTGCAGCATTAAAATAAAAAAAACAGGGCTGAACAATTAACTAAAATGAAAATTACACCGCGCTATATATCTTATCAAATCGCTATCATCAAATCAAAGGCTACGGTTTAATTAAAGTATAGTCTTGTTGTGCTGTGCTTTAGAAATGCAACACATTGTTCATTTACAGGAGTTTTTAGAGCAGTTAACATTAAACACTGCTTTTCACAAATTCTCTACAAGTGCTGTGAGTTCAGTGTGCATTTGGGAATGCAATGTGGGCCAGGTTCACTTTATTTTTATTCATATTTGCATAACTTCCAACATTTTTGCAGATAGACGTGGCCAGCAATTCACCAATATCGCACCAAAATAAGCTTGAGCATCTGATGCTAAAACTTGAGGTCTTGAACATTTGAAGTGAAGAATTTAAAAACATAAATATTTGTTTTGTAATTTCAAGTGTTATTCAGTTCTGGTAAAGAGTGAAGCCAAATCTGAACACCCTTAAATGTAACTATTTTAATTATGCAGTAATTGTTCTTTGTGTCTGGATGTCTCAGCAGCAGCAACATGAGACATTTGCATATGAAATAGAATGTAATATTGCAGCTCAAATTACAATATATTACAAAATAATCCCAATATATATATTTTTTTGCATTTAGCCATATCACTACATGGATTTCATTTGCTAAAAATCATGCAGCCCTAGTGTGAAAGAACTAGTGGAAGGACAGGAGGGTTGATGGGAGCTGCTGTACCTCTGCTGCAATCTCGTATTTAGACTTCTTGCCTGGTTTGGTTCTTATGAGTTCCAACAACTCATCTTCATTAATGATCTTAGTTCCAAAACTCTCCGCCTAAGGAACAAACATTGAAATGACATTGAAAAAAAATTTTTTAAATTAATGTTAAAATAATTACATTTAATTCAATTAAAAGGGTAAATTAGAAATATATTGAAGAAGAAACATGGAGAAGCAACACTCATGTTCGAATGTAGAGAAATAATGACATGTAAAAAAAAAAAAATTTAAATTAGGACCTTCTCAGTCTTTGAGGCTCCACTGTCTCGTCCCAGAACAAGGTAAGTAGTTTTACGGCTGATGTTTCCTGTGACTTTCCCGCCATATCGCTCTATTAGTGACTTAGCATCATCCCTCTCCATAGATTCTAACACACCGGTCAACACAAACACACAACCCTCCAGGCAGTTCTCTGCTCCCTAAAACACACACATAACATTGTTCAAGCAGCTTAAAGGATAAGTATAATTTGATTCCTAAAAGATAATCACAAATAGCAACAAGACGATAGGCCTTCAGTTGTCAACATGAGTCGTTTAGGTGTTTTTACCTGTGGTATCTCTTTAGACCCCAGTGCTCGTGGTCCTTCTCGGTTCAAATAGTTACGGTAGGCTGATGAATTTGCCCGTTTTTTCTCTAGATCCTCAGGACTTGTATTCTGAAACAATAGAGACACAGGAAAGCTTTTGATTTGCTCACTAGCACAGCAAAACAAGGTAGTGCCCTATTTTGTAATCTGTCTTGAAACAACATATTGTGAATAGCATTAAACATAAAACCAAATATGTTGTACTCTCTTTTAACGTATACCCTTAAACAACACAATTAAAAGCACACTGACATATCAATTAACTAAATCATAAATTAAGCAGCATATTCAAATGATATACCTCTGGTTTTGTTGGTGAGGTTTTATTGGGTGCACTGTCACTTTTAGGCGTGGAAAAATTCCTGGATTTTGTCATTCCCGTGGAAACGCTACTTTTGGGCGTGGCTGCCCGCTCTGAGCTAGTGGGTGAGATTGGCTCTTTCTTAGGAGAAAACTTAATCTGCTTTTCACTCCTATCTTTTTCCCTTTGCTCTTTCACTTCTTCCTGTCGTCTTTTCATCTGAGCCAGTTTGGAGCTGGTCTTCACAGGACTCTTTTTAGGGGACGGGTCCTTTTTGGGTTTGGTGTCTGAGGAAATTGCATGAGAGCTGCTCTTGGAGGGGGAGACAGAGTCCACCCGAGCCTAAGAACCAAAAAACAAATAAATAAAATTAAAAATTAACACAACATAACATATGTACTTTGTTGGCTGCACCACATGACTTTAAAGACAAGTTTTTCCAAATATTAATAAAGAGTAAACCTGTTAAAATATTTATAATTACTCATAATAAGCTTTTTTTAGTTCATTTATTTATTTATTTTTCTTTTTAACACCAGACATTTTTACATTTGAACTGAATTGCTTTTTTAAATGTTTTTTTTTTTTAACAATTAATAGATAGGACAAAAATGAACAATATACATGTTTCCATAAGCAGGAGATGTAGTGTTAAAGGGATAGTTCACCCATAAATGAAAATTTGATGTTTATCTGCTTACCCCCAGGGCATCTAAGATGTAGGTGACTTTGTTTCTTCAGTAGAACACAAACTGAGATTTTTAACTCAAACCGTTGCGGTCTGTTAGTCATGTAATGGAAGTGAATGGGAATCACTGGACCATTGACACTCTATCTACAATCTCAATTAGGAGTGTCAGTGGTCCATTTGAGAGATTGGTGGCGGTAATGCACTTATAAGTCTGCGATCCGCCATAAAGCAAGAAGAAGATGACTCGTCACCTGCCGGCTGAAGAAGAAGACGCGAACGCGCTCAGGACAGTTCGGACATTGCACTAAATCAAAGGTAAAAAACGATATAAATGCTGTTCAGTTTCTTGCACAGACGATCGTTTCGTGTCTTTACACATCAATGTATCGTCACGAGCCGCAGGGTTTAATTTGGTTTTGTTTGTGTATGTTTTTTTGACTCTCAAAGCCGTGATTCCCATTCACTTCCATTATATGACTAACAGACTGCAATGGTTTGAGTTAAAAATCTTCGTTTGTGTTCTACTGAAGGAACAAAGTCACCTACATCTTGGATGTCCTGGGGGTAAGCAGATAAACATCAAATTTTCATTTTTGGGTGAACTATCCCTTTAAGTCAAACTATAGAGACAAATTCAGCACACCAACCTTTTTCGGTAAGGGAGCTTCATCCAGCATGGCTAATGTTCTTGCAAATTCCTCATCATCATGCATCTGCTTTTCCAACTAACACAAAAATACACAAGTTCTGCATTATGTGTTCATACATATACAAAATTTACTACATTTTTTGTATGATAATAAACCAGCTATGAAAAACAGCGACATGCAATGTTTTCCAATTAAGGTATGTTCTGGATAAGCCTTTATTCCGAAAAAAAAAAAAGCTACTGGAATATTCCAGAATAAGATACACATCTTCATAACCATGTATTCATAACATGCTCTTGTGTAAATCTTGTGCTTGACATTTATTTACATTTATTTTAGTAATTATGAATCATAATTCAACTAAAATTTTTATATGACCAAATTCTGATTAATACAGGAACATGTGCTGTGTGTCCTGAACCAACCTCCATGTCTTCATCCATCTGAAGTTCTTTTGCAATGACTTCATCACTGAGCAACTTCTCAGTTTCCTGTGTGGGCTGGCGAAGACCAAACAGCGATGAGTTTGAATGTTTATACACTAAGCACACACACTTTTATTTATTCTCTCTACTCACTGCCTTCCTCTTAGTGCTGGTACTGGCCACTAGTTTCTTGTCTGACCTCTGAACACTTGAGCTGCCAAAGAAGGCCATTACTGAAGTAGGTGTTTGTTTTGGTGGCGTTGGTCCGATCTTTGGGGAGATGGTAGACTGAGAGCTCTTCCCCCCTCCCTTTGAGATCGTGGTTGGGGATTTACTGGATGAGACTTTCACCTGTTTTGCTTGTCCTGAATCTGATTCTTTCTTGCCTTTAGCTCTTCCATTTTCTTTTGGTTTAGTCTTTTTCAGAGTCATAAACGTATCATCCGAATCTGGAGAAATAAAAAGAGGACAAAAGAAGAGTACAAATTATTATCTACATGTCATATTAATGGATTGACAGCATTATATTATACATGTGGAAATTTGTTTGTTGACTCTCTCACCAGAATCAGACACGTAAGTTACTGGGTGTTTCTTCACTGTGGCGGCATCAGTCTCTTTAGTGCCCCTCTTGGTCTTCTTCTCCTTCTTCTTCTCTTCCTCAGAGTCTAAGATAAGATGAGAGAGGAGAACATCAAAAAATAGTCTGACATTATCATCAGTATGATTCCCAGAATGTGTTTAAAAACCCCTGGACTGAGCTGAGGTATTTCTAAAAACCTCAGGGCACCCATCTCCTGTATGGCCACATTCACGGTATGTATTTGATAACCGCCATTTCTTAACATTATAAACATGATGGTCATCATCATAAGTTCACCAATATTTAAAAAAAAGCTGTTTATGAACCTGAATCAATTATGACTCTTTTCTTTCGTTTTCCAGATGGTTTCTCATTAGATGTGGGACTTGTGACCTAAAGAGAGAGAAAGGATATTGTGTAGCACTACATAATGCATAAAACATATGAAATGAAAAAATGAAGAATATGAAAATGTAATTACATTGTAAATGCCATCTCATATTAATAGATTCTGTACAAATATCAGCTTTGTACATTTGAGATTTAATTCAATGACATTAGACTGTTGTTCTACCTTAGTCTTTGATTTTTGTTTCTTCTTCTGCTCTTCATCAGTGCTGGTGCTTCCATTGGAAGGTTTGGGGGCCGCAGGTTTAGTGGATGCAAAAAACCTCCGGATATCCTGAAATAAACAAAAGTTAATTTAAAAAAAAAGTGTATATATATATATATATATATATATAACAATACCATTTTTATGTAGTTTTATTATTATAATTTTAAATGGAATAGGCTAATAAACGTGTAGAGCATCTACTACCATAGTAACCTAATTACATTGTAAATGCCATCTCATATTAATAGATTCTGTACAAATATCAGCTTTGTACAATTGAGATTTAATTCAATGACATTAGACTGTTGTTCTACCTTAGTCTTTGATTTTTGTTTCTTCTTCTGCTCTTCATCAGTGCTGGTGCTTCCATTGGAAGGTTTGGGGGCCGCAGGTTTAGTGGATGCAAAAAACCTCCGGATATCCTGAAATAAACAAAAGTTAATTTAAAAAAAAAGTGTATATATATATATATATAACAATACCATTTTTATGTAGTTTTATTATTATAATTTTAAATGGAATAGGCTAATAAACGTGTAGAGCATCTACTACCATAGTAACCGCAGGCTGAGTTTGTTCTGTTGCATGTTTACATTTCAAAGTTGACAATAACAAACAGGAAGCAGGTGCTTCGTTATTACCAAAACATAAAAATCTGTATTGTAATGTTATTATGTAGTATCACTTCATAATGGCCTGTCTACTGGCAGTCAGTCGATCGTAATCGTTAAGTTAGAGTTAATTTAAATGCTTAAATGTTGCTCGACCAAGACGTAAACAAATGCACCCGTGAGAAGGACGGAAACACGGACTACCAAGTTCATAAATAGCCTTTGCATGTTTTATTGTTTTTGTAGCTCTAGTCTATTAACAAACACGAAAAAGCTGCAAGTTGGTGCTAACTGCTTTCTTTAGCCAAACAGCCTGATCAGCTGCATTGAGCTCGTCTCTGATTGTGTCTTTATTTCTACAGATGGTTCATTAATAAGGTGACTCACCATTTCTAAGCATGTGTCAATAGCTTGTCTTTATTTTTTGACAATTTGCGAGACGCTTCTCCAATCCTCTTTGGCGCCAATGATACTCAACTCAGGCGCAGCGTGATGACGCGCAGATGGAGGGAGAGAGAGACAAGCGCAAAACATTTTATAATATCTTCTATTCTTTTTGAGGGTGTTGATACTCCACTTTGTAAAAAATAAAATTAAAATGATGTTAGATCTATTTGTTGGAACGACACTATAACATCAGCTGTTATATGTGGAAGTCTAATGTGTACTGTAGAAATCAGTTGCAAAACTTAGTTGCATCAAACTAAATCCAAGAGGCATCATATATGATTATTCATAAGATATGTTAAATATTATATTATTAGAAGATTTCAATGAATCTTTAATAAAACAGAAAAGATCACATTAATGAAAACCGCTTTCTTTAAAGTCAAGATTAAAACAAACTTGAATTAGTCTCTTACGTCATATGTAATAATAGTGCCAGGGACCCTCATTTTAAAATGTAAGATATCTATATAGTTTCTTGTATAAAGACCCATTTTAATGTGGAAAAAAATATATAAATATGTTCAAATGTTTTTTGTAAAATATTTATTTTCTAATTACGTTTTTCTAATCATTATGGCACTGGACTGTTAGATGTATTATTTTCTTATTTTTATTGCTAAATTATTTTAATCTTTTTTTATTGATTCATTTTGACATTTTTATACTATTTTCTTTAAACATTCCAGAGGCGGACAAAGTACTCAACTCCATTACTTGAGTGAAAGTACAGATACTGCTGCCGATATTTAAAAAGTGTACTTAAGTACAATACTCAAGTAAATGTACTTAGTTACTGTCTGCCTCTGAACATTTCCAAGGATGCCCTAGCACTTCCTTCCCTGAACCCGTTTGATAAGTCTTATGTTCTGCATTTACAATTTAACTTTTTTAAAGAGTTACACTAAATACACAAGTTTAAAGGCAATTAAACCCATTGATTTTTAAGATTTAACACGGACAACTCTAGATTATTTGCTGCAATACATTTTATGTAATGATATATTCAAATAATTTCTCATGAAAAATTCTTGCATGTTTTTAGGTGTTTTCTTATGGTCACAAACATATTTACTTACAATATGGTTTTAGTTGGAATAACATTAAGGTAAACTTGACTCATGAGCTCTCATTCCACTAGGTCCAAATGGACTCATGAACGCAAAAATCCTATGCAGATTTAGAAAGCATCAAGTACACAAAAAGAATGTGAATTGAGAGTGCAAGATAAGATTTTCAAATACACGCAGCCCACATTTGTTACACACATTGACCCCTCCAAACTACCTGCCATGGATATTTGGAATAATTGTGCTAAAATGAATAAAACTTGCACACAAGTATGTGGTTGAAAAATGGAGTTGGTCTTTATTGACAGATTTTACAGAGACTAATTTAGTCTTCTTGCTGTTCCAGCACTGTGCCCTTCTCGCTGATATAAATACCATCCAGGAACTTCCGGATGTCCTTCTTTCTCACAGTGGTGGCCTGCTGGATCAGAGCAGCTGATGGAGAAGAAAAAAAACTGTTTAAATGATGACTCAAGGTGGTGCACCCAAGAACTCCCATGTACAGAAGCGTACAGAAATCAGACACGTAACATGCAAACCAAGCCAGTGGTTATATCTGTGGACTCAAATGCAAACTCAGCAGATTTAACAGTGAACATGAAAAATCACAACACAGAAGAGACAGGTTCAATGACAAAAGCAGAAAAACTGGCACAGAAAAGAGCCGAGAGAAAGGCGAGGGGCGGCAGCAGCGGCGGTCTGGTTCTAACCTCACGTGTTCTCTACGACTCTGGCTCTACTACAGTGCCCTTCTCCGAGACGTAAATACCATCCAGGAACTTTCTGATATCCTTATTTTTCACTGTGGTTGCCTGCTGGATGAGGGCAGCTGAAACAAGAAATGCTGGGGAGGTGAGGCATTCATACACAAACTACATAATGCTCTTTCACACAACTTGCGTACACATCTCTCTCACACACACACACACACACAACCCAATGACAGACAGTCCTTCAATCACCCTTTCAGGTTATACAACCAAGGGTTAAAGGGAGAGTTCATCCCAAAATGAAAATTAGCCTGTGTTTTACTCACCCTCGAGGCATCCTAGGTGTATATGACTTTCTTCTTTCAGACAAATCCAATCGGAGTTATATTAAAAATTGTCCAGGTTATTCCAAGCATTTTTATTGCAATGGGTGGGTGTTTCTCTTTAACAGTCCAAAACACGTTAAATAAAGCGCGTGCATCCATAATAAAACGTGCCTCACATGGCTCCGGGGTCGTGAATAAAGGCCTCCTGTAGCGATTCCATGCATTGTTGTAAGAAAAATCCATATTTCAAACGTTTTAAACACTATTCTCTCACTTCTGCTGACTGTTGTACGCGGAAGCAGTTCCGGCGGATGACGCAGGGCGTATGCGCAGCGCGCACGCCTCTGAGATATGCTAGTCTCACGAGTTTGTTTACAGGAGCAAAAGAAGCAAAGTTTCTTTACTTTAGCAAAGGAAAACCAGTCTCCTCTTGGCTTAT
>NW_015647958.1:1038088-1055969 GCF_001515625.1 Sinocyclocheilus rhinocerous
GAATATGTTATATGGTGCATATATTAAGCAAAATGCCCCTCTCTACAGATTATTTTTTCTATCTGACTAATGAGTTTATGGTCACCGAATATGTTTTTTCTGAGGTAAATGCTACATTACATGACATTGTTTACAAGCCATTATTGACGTATTTGCGTGGCTGAAACACTGATTGAGCGATTACATGAGACGGGATACGGATTGAAAAGTTGTACTCTTTCTTGTAACTTAACTTCAGACGTTTAGTCATGTTTATTTTGTGCTGAAACTGGTATTAATGTGGAAGAGATGATCAGTTCACGTGCGCTACATGCTGCCGCTTCTGTTGAACTGAGGCACAACAGCGATCGGTGACATGTCACACCACATTAAACACGCCAAAACGGCATTTATTGTTTAAATACTGCAATACAATGGGCATAATTTGAAATCTGAGACTTTGTTTCATATTAAAAGTACCAAAGCACAAAGCTTATTGCGATTTATTGGATGGGAATTACCCTTCAATGTTCCGTCTATTAACTGAAAACAGGCTAGACTAATCGATTTTGGGGATTTAGGAATCGATATCGTTCCGTAAAAATGAGAATAGATTAATATCGAGATATCGATATTTTTTTACCCAGCCCTACTAATAACGCCGTAGTCATGCTTTATCCGCCGGAACGGCTTCCGCGTATGACAGATGGCAGAAGTGATAGAAAAGTGTTTTTTACGTTTGAAATATGGATATTTTTCTTACAAAAACGCATGGATTCGCTACAGGAGGCCTTTATTCACCCCACGTTTTATTACAGATGCTCGCACTTTATTTAACGTGTTTTGAACTGTTGAACAGAAATACCCGCCCACTACAATGATAGAGCTTAGAAGTGCCAGGACAATTTTTAATATAACTCTGATTGGATTCATCTGAAAGAAGAAAGTCATATACACCTAGGAGGGCTCGAGGGTGAGTAAATAACATGTTAATTTTCATTTTTGGGTGAACTAACCCTTTAAGAATGTCAGAAGGGGGAAAGGAGGCTAAAAATGTTTTGCAAAATAGTCTAAACACATCAGGACCTGCAGGTAATAGCAAATTAACACAGACAAGGTGAGGGAGGGTACGGTTTAGGCTTAAGATTTAAGTGTTTCCACAACCAGTCCAGTAAAAGAATGGCATTTCAAATCAATTTTAGGACAAACAAATGACTATTTTCAGAAAACAAAGTTGGATGAGTCACTTTTGACAATTCAAAATAAAATCACAAAACAAGATGCTCTTGTGCATAATACTGGGATTAACTAAAACAGCAACTGAAGAACCTCTAACTAAATCCAAATTGTCTTAACTTGCTTGGCACAAGCACAATTGTAATTCAAATTAACAATAGCTGCGTTTACATGGACCCTACTAATCCGATCGTAATAGGACTAGAAGCACAATCAGAATAAAAAAAGTCACATGTAACCACGTCAATCGGATTGAATTGGCCAGATCCGATTCAGATTTCGATAGGATTGTAAGGGGTGGTTTATTCCTTTTGTAATCCGAGCGAGAGGACATGTAAACACTTGATTGGATTGAAAACCGAAACTGGAAAGTACTGCGCATGTGCAGTGACGTAAAAATAGCGTAATGACGTATGACGAGCGGAACGAGCTGCTCTTCCTGGTGAATAAAGTGTCATAAATGAGTGTCCCGTCATTATAAAACTCCCCTTTCACTCAGCGTCTGTGAAGTGGAGCAGCACAACGTCCCATCAGTCCTTGTTTAAGACTCTCATCCACAGACGACCCCGTTTTGGGTGCGGGAAGGGGCACTTTACTGCTTTATAAAGTAAGCAGCACAGCACAACAGTTCATGTGCTGGTCGTCGCCTAATTAGGACCCGAAGTAGATAAATATCACGTGTGCTTTTTAAAACAGTATGCGACAACAGCGGGAAACTGTATATTCATGCAGTGTGCACATATCAAGAGTAAATCCGATGAGAAGCTCGTGACATATAAACACGCATATCAACCCGATCACTTTATTTAGCGTTCATGTAAACACTACGTTCGGATTCGTCAATCAGAATGAATTCATTCCGATGGAAGCAAAAAGTGTCCATGTAAACGTTCCTAATGCTAACAATTCATAGACCCTTTCATCTGCAAAAAGGCCCTTATATAGTTTAAAATTATGCTTATGAGGTCAAGTTGCATGTATCTCTCATCAAAGGATGACACTGTACATCTTAGAGACGCTTACCTGAGTTTGACACCAGCTCAATGTCATTACCCTCCAGAACCAGCTCGTCTTTTTGAGCAGCAGACACTGCGCATGACACACCTACACACACACACAAAAAAATTCTGCATCAGTGCAACCAGGAATGTATAAAGTAGGATTATGGGCTTTATGGTGACAAAGTATGTGAAATCAGACAAAAAAAGAAAAAATCCTATAACACATACCTGACCTCATGCGAACACGGCGGATGTACTTCTCTCCCAAGAAGTTTCTGATCTCCACCAGAGCGCCGCTCTCCTGAATCACCACATTAATGGGGAAATGGGCATATACAGATCGCATCTTGTATCTGAAGCCCTAGAGAAATTTTTTTTACATGCATCACACAACAGTTCATATCTTTTCCTCTTCAATAACACGGCAAAGAAATTAAGGACACTAATACAGTCTTTTAAAAGTGGTTTTACACAGTTAGGATCTTCTTGCGTGATAACAAATGTACCAAAATGTACCAAATTTTACTTACCAGGGTGACCCCCTTGATCATGTTCTGGACATGACTGCAGATGGTGCGGACTGTGGCCAACTCCTTCCTGTTACCCCACCACTTGTCCACGCGCAGCTGAAACAAATTGTTTGCATAAATTCCACACACGTTAACATTAGGTATTTTTGCATCACTCATTTTATTAATCAGAATTAATCCAATATGATTTCATATTCTGGATCTGGAAGTTGCAACATTTCATATTTTGAAATATAAAATGTTGCGATCCAATTCACATTTTACATGCACTATTGCGCTTTACACTTATCCCAAACAAAACTTGTCATACTGAGCATATTTGCTGTTTTTGAACTGTCAGCTTTCTTTTTAGATGTGTTGTCATGTCAGAAGACTTTAGCATACATTTAATAAATATTCAGTCTGCTTCACTTATCAGTTTGTAAGACAGCATAGGCACATTCGTAAGATGCAAAACAACCATAAGCATCATAGCACTGCTCAATGCATTTTTTTTATAAGACTCAAGCATTTACACACTTTATTTTTTTTTGCCTGATGATCTGATTTCAGGTCTGTCTCCACCTCCTTCCAATCGATTTCATTTTTATCTAGCCCAATCGGATCAATTGAGGTATTTACATGAAAGATTTCCAGTCTGATTAAGCCATTAATACAATTATTAGCCAATATTTAGGTGAATATAAATATAACAACTATTGCTAGGGTTATTCTGCATTTAATCCAATTTAATTTCCATGTATCAAGACTGCAAACCTTCTTATTTTTCTTGCCCAAAAGACTGAGCTCCAGGTTAATGTGGTTGAACTCCCTGCGGAGAACTCCACGGGGTCCCTTCACAACAACTGTGCGGCCCTTGAGGGACACCTCGACTGCAAGCAAATAGCCAAAATGTAATAAAAGTGAAGACATGGATAAGGAGAAATGTTTTTAAATGCTTAGGATGTGATATATGATTTTTGGCATACCGTTGTGAGGGATGTCCACTGTCTGGTTACTGAGAATGGTCTTCATTCTAAAAGAAAGGTACAGAAAATCAGTCGGAGAACGCTGAATATACTTGTTATAATACATCTTGTTGACTTGTCTTCACGGTGCCTTCATTTATCAGTAGAGAAAACTAGATAGCCTAGTGCAAACCCGGTGACATTAATCAGAATGCACTGTCAACTACATCCCGACAGCAATGTTAACGTATTCTTTGACATTTCAGTCGGTTTTACGGTTAACTGAACATTACTAATGTCATAATGAGACACGTATGGCATTATATCAATGTGCTCAATAAATGAGTTGTACTTGCTACAGCCTACAAGTTTGACTAACAGATAAACGCCTACAAGACAGACTGCAATAATAAAGCATCATCGGATGTTCGCCGCTAATACAACTACAGATATTTTCATGATTGTGTAAACAACATCCTGGAGCACTAAGAAAACCGGACGGATTTGACATTAGTGCAGATTGTACTTGATTAAAATGCACAAGAACAGGCTGTGCCATGTTCTTACCTCGCCGATTAAGGGGGAAAGGAAAGAGGAAAAACGTCATTACGTAAATGTAACCAGTACGTCTTGCGTCATCGCCAGTTTCCAAGGCACAACCAAACGAATACAGATACTGAAAAGCAAAGTTAATGAAGTGAACTGTCACAAAGATTATTAAATAAGATTTTATTGATATATATATATTGCTTTGTCTGTATATAGTAAGAGCAAAATGTACCACATCCACAGGTTTGTCAGGTATATATATATATATATATATATATATGAAGTCTTTGTCATAAACATGCAGTGTGAGTTAATCGATGTCAGAACGATTGTTGTCAATGACAGGCTCAAGCTGGATCTAAAGTCATGGCGTTAATCAGCAGAAGTTGTGGTGCTGCGGTTAGATATTCGTCTAATCCTCTGTTTTTGCCATCAAAATGCTTTGAGGGGTATAATGTGAGTGATTTCTTTGTTTTGTTTTAGTTGTATGATTGATTGTACAAAAACATAATGTCAACTAGTTTAGTGTCAACTACGTTAACGTTACCGTGCAGGCCAGTAACGTTACAGAAGTTACTGCAATATAACAGTATAAAATACTGATTAAATATATTAAAATGAGTTTAATATTTTCTACGCACATTATATGTTATTAACAATGTACGAATATATGCTGAGCTAACCAAACTGGTAGATCGTAGTATGAAAGTTTTTAAATGTTAAAATTGAAATGGAGTGCCCTGAGCCTTTGCTTCTGGTCGCAGGTTTACTGTAACAGACTGACCACTGCTGCCAACACATCCTCAACACTCACTGAGAGGAAGAGAGACATGAAAGAGGATGGCCTGAACCTGCAGGACTTCATATCTGGAGAGCTGTCAGAAAAGAACAAGTGGGAGGAATACAGAGGCAACCTGAAGAGACAGAAGGGAGAAAGGTAAACGTATGGACAGACACACCACTATCTTTTTGGTACATGAATGTGGAAATCTTTCAGTACCGTGGTTTTATCAAAGTGTCATGATATTACTATGGTCATCAATGCCATACCAATACGAAAGTAATAAAATAATGTATGATTTTTTTCTATGATTTACAGTGATTTACATTTGATTTACATCAAATGTTGTCCAGTTGTTCCTTTAGACACATAGATATTGTTTGTTAAGAAACAGAGTGTGTGCTTTAATTGCTGAATGACTGAAAGCATTTTTGTTTGGTAAAGAACAATTTGTGAAAATATTTTTTAAAAACCTGACAAAAAATGTGGAAATTGGTGCAGTTTCTGATATTTATATGGTCAAAGGGTAAAATTCGGATCACTTTTAATGTCAATCGGTGAGATTTTCATAGCAGACTACTTGCACAAAATGCATATAAATATTGGAAGTCACACTATATCTCCCAAGATTATGTCTTACTAAGATTATATTTAAATGCTTAGTTTTATGATCAAAGCTCTAAGGTTTTGATTGTGGGGGGACTTATAATGCAATGCAGTAAAATGATGATTGAGACTAATAAACATTTCTCAAAACCTGATGTATCATGTTTTATACTCACCTTTTAACATGATTTTCCTAAAAAAAAACAAAAAAAAGCCTCAGTCCAGTAATTGTTCATCTTGAAATATTACTAAAAATAACAATACAATAAGTTATTCTTACACTAACTTTATTCAAATCAATAAAGATTTCACTGCAATAAATACATAAATAATAGATTTGTACTAAAAGGCCTACTTGTTAAAAAGAATAAACTATCAATCATGACAGAAGGCATGTAGTAGATTGTGTGCAACAGTTTTTCCAGCAAAGTTTTGATTATGCCCTAATTTAGAGATAATTTAGAAATTTCCGTATCAAATATGATACAGTAGGCTTTATAGGGTTAAGATGTAATACGTTTTATGAGAGACAGATATATAGGTAGATACCTCATAATAAAACCTACTGTAATAATTAAACTTTTACATATACATGCATAAAGTCCAGTACATATGATTTAACCAGTTGTGTTTATTTTGCAAGGCTAAGGCTACCACCATGGCTGAAAACAGAGATCCCTATAGGAAAGAACTACAACAAACTGAAGAACACACTTCGAGAGCTGAACCTTAACACAGTGAGTGTTTGAAAACATGCCTTACATCTCAACTGCTTCACACAGTCTCCTGACACAATGGTCACAATGGACACAGTTCTCTAATACAATGAACGTGGATGAGGACCAGGGGCTGTCAAGCTCCAAAAACAAAAATCAGCCATAAAGCATCATAAAAATAGTCCATAGGACTTGAGCACTACGTACTCCACTGTTTGGGGTCAGCAAGAATTTATATATATATATACAGTATCTCACAGAAGTGAGTTCACCCCTCACATTTTTGTAAATATTTTATTATATCTTTTCATGTGACAACACTGAAGAAATAATACTTTCATTCAGTAAGGATGCATTTAATTGATCAAAGTGACCGTAAATACGTTGTTAGAAAAGATTGTTGTTGTTTTTTTGCTTTTTATCCATCAAAGTATCCTGAAAATATGTATCACCATTTTCAAAAAAAATATTAAACAGCTATTTTCAACATTGATTTGCACCAATTCAACATATTAGAATAGACCAAATGAACACTCTATGATTTCTGAAGGATCATGTGACAAATAATTGCAGCCTTGTTGAACATAAGGGACTTTCACAAACATGAAAAAAATATTTTACACACCCCAAACCTTTGAACCTTAGTGTATGTAGCTATATAGTGTTTAGTGTTGTAAACATAATTTTGCTATTTAATGTAAATCTTGCTAAACAACGATGACTACCTTCCACTTTTATTGTATGTAAACGAGCAGCTTGGACATTCTGTTATTTTAAAAGGATGTTTATAAGCCAGTGTTACATGAATTATCTCGAGTCTATCGACTGTTATTGTTGTTATAGGTCTGCGAGGAGGCCCGGTGTCCCAATATTGGGGAATGCTGGGGGGGAGGAGAGTATGCCACTGCCACAGCAACCATTATGGTGAGTGCATTGAGTCTGCGAAATGCCCACACATACACAAGAACAATATCTCAATGTTATGGTCTTGACTAAACACCTCTACTTGATTTCCCACACTCTTGCTATAGTTGATGGGGGACACATGCACACGTGGCTGTAGGTTTTGTTCAGTTAAAACAGCGAGACGTCCTCCACCTCTTGACCCTAAGGAGCCATATAACACAGCTAAAGCCATTGCAGCATGGGGTCTGGACTATGTAGTACTCACATCAGTGGACAGAGATGGTGAGAAAACGTGAAACACCAGCAAACCAAAATGAAAGACTCCATGAAAAGCCTTGGACATTTGCCATGCTCATTGCTTTCCTCATTGATGTATTTCCTAGTAAAACTAAGACATATTAAAGGGCTCATCCATTTAGTTACATTATAGCCATGAGTTTATCTGTTATAATCATTTAGTAAGTGAAGTTTTAGTAGTATGCTCTCATACAGATAACATATAGAAGAGAATAGACATGGACTAAGAAGCACAAAACTTTCATTTTGGTTTCATTGTGTCTTTAAAATTTACCGTTGCACTTTATTTTTGACTTCTGACCATATTTTTATTATAATGAATGAACAGACATTCCTGATGGAGGGGCTGAACACTTTGCAAATACCGTCTCCAACCTTAAAGGAAGGTACAAAAATGGAAAAAAAAAAAGAGTTTATTTGTTTTTTAGAATCAACTCTTTCATCCATTTCTCTCATACATGATCTTTTCTCTCTTAGGAACCCTGAAATCCTGGTAGAGTGTTTGACTCCTGATTTCCGTGGTGATCTGGCAGCAGTGGAGAAAATTGCTTTGTCTGGGCTTGATGTTTATGCTCACAATGTAGAGACTGTCAGAGATTTACAGAGGTTAGTGCTGTAGAGTCTCGTGTGCTCGCATAAAAAGTCTTCTCCGTAACAGTACGGATTTATTTATTTATTTTGTTTTTATTTTTTTGAAGAATGTTTTTAATGCTGTTTGTAAAGTTCAGAAGCACAGACAGCTTTCAAAATGTGGTGTTTAATTTTTTCGTGTTTTATTTTTACGCAAAAATATATACACTGTGTATTTGTGGTTGTTTTTACTTGTAAAAATGTAAATATTTAAAAAAATAATAATTATATAATATAAAAATAATAATAAAAATTATTGTAAATATATTTTATTTATGTTTCTTTCATATTTTATTTATTTATTTTTCTCCCTGTTTTGTTTCTAGCATGTACAGTCACCACCAGATGGCAGAAATATCTAGTCTATTTTATCAAGTGAATTAGTAGCTCTCATCATTTAAAGCTTGTAGATTTCATTGCGGACCTCACTTTTCATCTTTGACCTTTGACCTTAAGGCATGTGCGTGACCCCCGTGCAAACTTCGACCAATCACTGAGTGTTTTACGACATGCTAAAAAGGTGAAACCCAGTGTGCTCACGAAGACTTCCATCATGCTGGGGCTCGGAGAGACAGATGCGCAGATACGCGCAGCTCTGAAAGGTAATTCATATTAGAATTAGACATGCGTTACGTATCAAGGGAGGTCGATAAATATGCATATATTAACATATGAGAGTTCTCTGTGTTCTTGCAGAATTGAGGGACTCTGGAGTGGACTGTCTAACACTGGGGCAGTACATGCAGCCAACCAAACGCCATCTCAAGGTACGAGAATAATAAAACAACCAAACTCTGTCCTGGATGGCACACTCCCAGTCTGTTCACTAATCATCTGATACACTCTGCACACAAAAATGGCAAGTGCTGACTGACATCACCAGCCACAAGCTGATTGGCTAGCTTTACGCAGCATTCGGTAGTAAAGGTGTGGTCACATTCGGTTGAATTTCAAGTGCAAAATTGGTCCATTGTCAATAGTTCAGCAATGTATGCAGCACAGCTCACAGAGTCAATGTCTTCGTGACCAGCTTGAACCCGTTGTGAAATCTGCATGTGAAATCTTTCACCCTAATGCGTAATTCCCAATCGCGTGGATTTCACCCTTAAAAAAATTGCCAAACAATGGCAATGTAACTGTACCTTAAAGCAACTCTATGTAGTTTTGTGTATTTTTGGAGTCCCCTATAGTTAAGTGAAGTCTCTATGGTAAATATATTATAAGTGAATAGCTATAAAAGTCCATTTGCCGTGCCATAAAGCAAACTGCCCTTTTCACTTTTTGAAAATGATATTTCAAGGTAAAAAAAACAAAAAACTAAACATACAGTTTCTTTAAGTGATCTATTTTCGATAACGTTGCATAGAAACAAAACAAACTCTGATTGGACATGTTGTGTAGATCTAAGAAGAACCAAATTTTACCGAAGTGAGAAGTCTTCCAGAAATAATAATTCAAAAGCAACAGGCAACATTTCCCATTTCATACATTATTTCAGTTTCATTCTGTTACATCACACACTTGTCACGCTTTCAGAATGGCATTATCTCTTCTTGAATGCATCAGTCTGAAAGTGTGTGTCTGGTTGAAGGTGGAAGAGTATGTTACTCCTGAGAAGTTTGCTTACTGGGAGAAGGTTGGCCAGGAGATGGGCTTTGTCTACACAGCCAGTGGGCCACTTGTGCGCTCCTCTTACAAAGCAGGTAACCTGACAACATGTTTTAATTCATGGAAATTTAGCTAATACTCAGATAATGGCATCTGTTAGCATTCCCATATTTTTGTTTTCAATGACAGTTGCTTGGCTGGTGCAAGATGCCCCAAAGCTGTGACTTTAAATCTCCCATCTTTTCTCATGGGGCAACAACAGCTACATCAATAAAATGAATCATTTGCTGTATGTTGCTTGCAAAAAAAATTCATTCCATCATCTACTTTAGAATTTGTAAAAGCTTTTACAACAAGAGGTGTAGTTTCGACTCTCAGGGCAGCCAAACATTGACTCCATTTTTCATGAAGCACTTACAATTACACATACTGTAACATTATTTGTTTTAACATACGGTTTCATTTTTTAGGTGAATTCTTTTTGAAGAATCTGCTGGAAAAGCGGAAGACTGAAGGAGCCACAGTGGCAGCAGAGTAAAACTAGTAAACGTCACCTGTCTACAGTATAAATACAATTAATAGGATGGTTCATCCAAAAATGAAAACTCTGTAATCATTTACTTTCCCTCATGTCATTTTTCTGCAACAAATAGTAATACAGGTTTGGAACAACATGATGCCGGAATTTTCATTTTTGGGTGAACTGTCCCTTTAAGTATACATATTACAAAATTATGTTGCTGTAACTCGTAATGTTGTTTTAGAAATGGATTAAAGATCTGTATATTGTGTATCATTTAAAGGGGTCATGGGATGCTAATTTCACTTTTACATGTTGTTTGAACATAAATGTGTGTTGGCAGTGTGTGTACACATCTACCCTATAATGATAAAAATCCACCCAGTGGTTTTTATTTAATCCCTAAAAATAATATCCCCTTTTTCAAATCAGGCCGTTCTCAGCTTCTTGTCTGTGTGATGTCACACGGACGAAGGCCGCTCCCGCGACAGTAGATTGACACTAGCGTCTTACCTTAGACCCGCCCTGAGTGAGCTGTAACAGTCCGACCGCCATTGTTTCACCGCAGAAGCAGATGTAGACAAGAATGTCTCCTAAGCGATTGAGGTGTTCTGTTGTTGGATGTAATAATGACCAGCAGTCGTCATTTACTCCCGACATCTGAGCCGCTGAAGACGCAGTGGATTACTTTTGTTTGTGAAGGGAATGCGCCCTCGATCTACCTAAATGCGTTTATGTTCGCGCAAATCATTTGTGATCCAGCTTCACTTACAGCAGAAGTGAGTATAAGGTTTTTTTTTATGAATCTTTGCAATAGCTGTTCCTAATAACGTGCTACTTAGCAAGTTTTGCGCTAAAGTAAACAGTCTCTCAGAGCACTCCTCACCCCACAGAAGAGAGGGGCGGGGTCAGCAGAGCTCATTAGCATTTAAAGCAACATGCAAAAAATGGGTTGATTTCTGCAGAGCTGATTTTGGAAAGGTAAAAAGGGTGTTTTTTAAACTACCATTGAGAAATTTTAACCGAAGTATGTTATAGACTTTTCATTAAGACTCTAAAGAATCATATCAATTTGTGGAAAATGGGCATCCTATGACCCCTTTAAGTAATATCAACACAATATATTCAATTCAAACTTGTCAAAGATCGTGTTGTTGTTGTTTTTTTGTTTGTTTCAGCCATGGTTGGCTTCCATATTTAAGCCTGTGAAATGAGTATCCAAAACCGCTTCATTTCATTGGTCCATATTTATTTAAGAATTACATTTTCTTCAATCATAATACATGACCATTATAAACCTGTACAGTAAGAGATGATTTTATAAAAGCTACAACTGTGACTCTACAATAACATACACCGTGCAGGTTGAACAATACATATCAGAGGATTCATAAATGATTAATAACGGAGTGACACAAACAGCTATTTGGTATCACATGCCAAATTTCAGGCAACAGCGTTTTTTTATGTCCCACTTGGTCCTAGTATTTAAAAGTTGCCATTCCTTCTGTTGCTGCTCCTTCAGACATCACTCTCAAATAAGTAGATGATTTTGTCATTAAAATCTACACTACGATAACACTGATAACTGTAAACAATAATATACTACTAAACAGTACTGGGATGTTAATGTATTAACATCAGTTTTGTGTACAGTTAATAGACGTTTCAAATTTTTTCCGAAATGGCACAGACATGAGAACATTCTAAAAAATTTCAAGAATAATGATTTTAAAAACCAAGACACAAATGACAAAGTGTTTAAAACATTAAATCACTGCATTTTTGTGAACGGCCATGAAAGATAAAACTCAGTCTTAAAAAAACATTCTGAAGACAGAAACACACGCACACAACACACACAGCACATGCATTTTTACAAACAGATTTCCAGCAACGGTCACACATTACTTTGGTTTTCTCAGCAAAAGACTTTAATCAATGTAAAGTGCACATGCGTGTGTGTATGAGTCTGTGTCTAGGCTTTGGATTTCTTGATGGGTGGTTCATTGATTCGCGGAACTCCTCCAGATGGTGTGAAGGGAATTCGGGTTGTCACCTTCTTTCCAATGGTCTCGATCTATGCAAAGCACACAACATTAAACCATGCCAATTAATAGAGTGATGAAGTCAGGCAGGTAGGCACAGCTACTAACATGTTAACTGCACAAATATCCACTCACCTGAAAGCCAAAGTTTTGTAGCTGAGGGTGCAGATGGTCCAGGACTCGTCGACCATCAAAGATAAATGCTGGTTTCAACATCTTGTGGTATATTTTCTCATAATCCAGGTCCTAAAAACAAACACATGCAATACTTCACTATTCTTTTTAGACATACCATTGTGTGTAGGGCTGCACGATAAATTGCATGCGATATTTAACGCGCATCTTGTCAGAAAGCCGGTTCTGTAATCAGCGGTAAATCTCCATCACATGCGTGCTTTCACATTGAGCAGCATTAACTACACAGAGCCGTTGTTCACTGACGAGCTGCGCAAAAGTTCAGATTTATTTAAATTGTAATTTACACTTAGAAATGTAAATGTAATAGTCTATTTTTATTTATTTATATATTTATTTACATTCTAAATTAATTAAATATATAAACCGAAAAGGTTATACTTTATATTAAGGTGTCCTTGTTACAGTGTAATTATACCATTAAGTACGGAGTAATATTAATTAACTACATGTACTTACTGGTTAGGGTTACTTGCATGTAATTATGCATAATTTATTGTTATTATAATAGTAAGTACATGTAGCATGTGTAACAAGGACACCTTAAAATAAAGTGTTACCACCAAAAATGTATTATTTATATTATTTTTGCATGTAAATTTATAATTCCGCATTTATTCTAATTTTTTTAATGTATTAAACATTTTTACATTTCTAAATAAATTATTATATGACCAAACATCAATAAATTTACATTTGTAATATGTTTTGTATTAACTGTAAAATGATTATTTAAAAATATTATTTAGTATTACACATTGATATATTTCTAAATGAATATTCTAAATTGCTTTTATAATATTATATTTACATTTAAATGTATGATTTATTCTAAAAATTATTATAAAAAATACTAATTAGTAATATTTTTTAAATATATACATGTATAGGTAAATCAAACATTTATTAATAATAAAACTGTAAGAAAATGTGCAAAAATACCTGGAAATTAATGCATTGTTTGCAAGGCACAAAAATGCATGCACATGATCAATAAATATGGCGCTGATATAGTGTTGGTCCAATAGGGCAAGTGACAGTTCTGCTTTTGTAAAGCAAACCACTTTAAATCAAAGCATGATTCATATATTACACTAATACATCAGTGCTTTCTAAATCTGCATTGAGTTTGTGTTTTTCTGTGTGCCATGTACCTTAAACATGTCCCACTCTGTGCAGATGACCAGGGCATGTGCACTTTCACATGCCTCATAGGGGTCCGACGTCACTGTTACAAGATCAGACACTGCAGAGAGAATGAGAGTCACGGCAAATTAGACAGAAACACGCAGACGCAAACTTTCTCCTGCGTTCTCTTATGCGAGTCTCTCCCCTACATGACATTCAGCATGACACAGCACTCGCTCCCTCTTGACCTAATGCATGGTTTTATCTGCTCAACACGCATACCTCTCTCTGGGTTGTCTCCGGAAATGCTGGGTTGAGACAGGTCCTGGATTATCTGCTCCTTCAGCACTTTAGGGTCATAAATATGCAGCTTGGCTCCTTCGTCCATCAGATACTTAGAGATGTAGATACTGGAGGACTCTCTGAAACACACATACACACAGGAGAAACTTACAACACAAGATTCCCATTTACACACAGATTATGATGCCATGGAAAAGGCCCTTTATGAATAAAAGAGAACAGTAGCAAAAATAGAACATATTAAATAACTAATAATATTTTAAATAATATTATACAATATTGAAAATTTGATTTTTTTTTTTTCAGGCAGTTTAATGAAACTGTCATAATTTCACGGTGGTGTCCAAAAGACTAGAATAGAATAGAATAATCTCATTGTGAAATCTCACTCAACTGTGAGGGTTATATTGTTTAAGAAAAAATGAACCGGTTAATACCTAGTTACTCCGAAACAACATCATTTGCCTATTTTTGAGCTTCCATTGAAAATACCTCTAAACAAAGTCCAAATTGAATTGAAAGAATTGACTGAAGAATTAAGTGAATAATTCAATTAATTATTATAATTCACTTGTAGGCACCTACTGGCGAAACAATGTAAAAATGCCTTCGACTAAGGCAAAGAAAAGCAGAGTGATACAGTAAAAAGACTTGTTTGTCTGAACATCAACACTCAGCTAATCAAATTCGAAGATTGGAACTAACAGTGTAATAAACATTTATGATTTTGCATTAGTTCTATATCACTAATAAAATAAGTACATTTGTGACAGTCACACCTTTGCACTAAAAGTCAGATTTCCTTGCTTCCATCAATGCTGTTAATCTAGGAATGATTAATGCCATGAATCATGCTTAAATTGTGCTGCATAACATGATCACCAGGTATTGCATAAACTTCTGGAGTTCATATTACCTTAAATGCTGCTCCCATTAGGAAAAGATGGACATATTAAATAATAAAACATTCTGAAATTCATGTGAAACTTTTCACACAACTGTGTGACAATTTGTGACAAATTGTCATGCTAATAATATAATTATTTTCACTAGTGGTATCAGACTTTGGACCCCACTTAGTTATTGAAGGCATTTGTTATAAGCTTGTGTTCATGCCCCATTCTATTATGTCTTGAATGGAGGTAAAAAAAACAAAACAAAAAAGTAATGATGTCTTGAATGGAGGTTAAAAAAAAACAACAGTTATAATTCTCTTCTGAAACAATCCACATGCAGAGGCATGACATATACTCAGTGACTCTAGATAAAGGTCATGGGTGGCACAGGTGTGTTTACGCATGTATTGCAGTGT
Organism: Sinocyclocheilus rhinocerous; assembly: GCF_001515625.1. Taxonomy (NCBI): domain Eukaryota; kingdom Metazoa; phylum Chordata; class Actinopteri; order Cypriniformes; family Cyprinidae; genus Sinocyclocheilus; species Sinocyclocheilus rhinocerous. The sequence goes on from NW_015647958.1 coordinate 1,053,381, forward strand.
TTTAAGTCTGCATGGTTTTAATAGGATATAGTTCAAACCAAGGAAAACTATGTGTAATCTTCATTACACAATCAAAGTTGATGGTTAACTCATGCTCTGACATCTCATGGTCTGTGTTTTGTAGGTAAAAGTGAAAGACACAGCTTTTGACTTGTCATAAATAAAACAGACTGGTTCAAAGTATCCCTATACGTACCTGGTGTCTCCCGTGTCCTTCTTGAAGGAGAAACCTAACAAAGCGATTTTCTTCCCCGTAACGGTGTTAAACAGGCAGTCAATGATCCGACAGGCAAATCTCTTTCTCTGATATTCGTTCATGTCAATCACCTGAACATAAGGAAGCACAGAGTAAAAGGTTAGACAAAATTAATCAAACTTATTTTCTGATATCAATGAGTTTTCGTATGACAAGTTATCATATGAAAGTTTTTGGTTGGTAAGACTTTTAAATGTTTTTGAAATAAATCGCTTATGTTCACCAAGGATGTATTTATTTGAGCACACCAATAAAAACTGTAATATTGTGAAATATCATTACAATTAAAATAACTGTTTTCTATTTTAGTATATATTAAAATGTAATTTATTCCGATGATGGCCAAGCTGAATTTTCAACAGCCACTTCTCACTTCCCATGTGCATCTCCACACATTCAAACATGCTGTGACATGATCCGTCAACCATTTGATGATTTTACGTGAAGCTAAATCTGACTTGATGCGTCTTTCCACTGAATGATGACTCACGCAAAGCCAACATATCCCATCAAGACTTACTAAATAAGCATTCAAAGTGAAGTTTACCTGTTGCCAGTATGAAGCAACCTCTGGGAGATTCAGTGCCTCACACAGATACACCAAATTCAGCACATCCTTCTGAAAACAACTTCCTCCAAAACCTGATACAGACACAAACACAACTGAAGGCCAACTGAAGCACAACTCACATTTGTTTGCAAGAAATCTCATTTTATCATATCATAAAGAGCACCACTAATGAGGAATTAAAGGGGTCATATGATGTTGCTAAAAAGAACATTATTTTGTGTATTTGGTGTAATGAAATGTTTATGCGGTTTAAGGTTAAAAAACCACATTATTTTCCATATAATGTACATTACTGTTTCTCCTCTATGCCCCGCTTTTCTGAAAAGCGTCAATTTTTTCAAAGCTCATCGGTCTGAAAAGCGAGGTGTGCTCTGATTGGCCAGCTATCCAGTGTGTTGTGATTGGCCGAATACCTCAAGCATGTGATGCAGAGGCATGACATATACTCAGTGACTCTAGATAAAGGTCATGGGTGGCACAGGTGTGTTTACGCATGTATTGCAGTGTTTTAAGTCTGCATGGTTTTAATAGGATATAGTTCAAACCAAGGAAAACTATGTGTAATCTTCATTACACAATCAAAGTTGATGGTTAACTCATGCTCTGACATATCATGGTCTGTGTTTTGTAGGTAAAAGTGAAAGACACAGCTTTTGACTCGTCATAAATAAAACAGACTGGTTCAAAGTATCCCTGTACGTACCTGGTGTCTCCCGTGTCCTTCTTGAAGGAGAAACCTAACAAAGCGATTTTCTTCCCCGTAACGGTGTTAAACAGGCAGTCAATGATCCGACAGGCAAATCTCTTTCTCTGATATTCGTTCATGTCAATCACCTGAACATAAGGAAGCACAGAGTAAAAGGTTAGACAAAATTAATCAAACTTATTTTCTGATATCAATGAGTTTTCGTATGACAAGTTATCATATGAAAGTTTTTGGTTGGTAAGACTTTTAAACGTTTTTGAAATAAATCGCTTATGTTCACCAAGGATGTATTTATTTGAGCACACCAATAAAAACTGTAATATTGTGAAATATCATTACAATTAAAATAACTGTTTTCTATTTTAGTATATATTAAAATGTAATTTATTCCGATGATGGCCAAGCTGAATTTTCAACAGCCACTTCTCACTTCCCATGTGCATCTCCACACATTCAAACATGCTGTGACATGATCCGTCAACCATTTGATGATTTTACGTGAAGCTAAATCTGACTTGATGCGTCTTTCCACTGAATGATGACTCACGCAAAGCCAACATATCCCATCAAGACTTACTAAATAAGCATTCAAAGTGAAGTTTACCTGTTGCCAGTATGAAGCAACCTCTGGGAGATTCAGTGCCTCACACAGATACACCAAATTCAGCACATCCTTCTGAAAACAACTTCCTCCAAAACCTGATACAGACACAAACACAACTGAAGGCCAACTGAAGCACAACTCACATTTGTTTGCAAGAAATCTCATTTTATCATATCATAAAGAGCACCACTAATGAGGAATTAAAGGGGTCATATGATGTTGCTAAAAAGAACATTATTTTGTGTATTTGGTGTAATGAAATGTTTATGCGGTTTAAGGTTAAAAAACCACATTATTTTCCATATAATGTACATTACTGTTTCTTCTCCTCTATGCCCCTTTCTGAAAAGCGTCAATTTTTTCAAAGCTCATCGGTCTGAAAAGCGAGGTCTGCTGTGATTGGCCAGCTATCCAGTGCATTGTGATTGGCCGAATACCTCAAGCGTGTGACG
>NW_015647958.1:1056371-1077111 GCF_001515625.1 Sinocyclocheilus rhinocerous
AAAGGGGTCATATGATGTTGCTAAAAATAACATTATTTTGTGTGTATTTGGTGTAATGAAATGTTTATGCGGTTTAAGGTTAAAAAACCACATTATTTTCCATATAATGTACATTACTGTTTCTCCTCTATGCCCCGCTTTTCTGAAAAGCGTCAATTTTTTCAAAGCTCATCGGTCTGAAAAGCGAGGTATGCTCTGATTGGCCAGCTATCCAGTGCGTTGTGATTGGCCGAATACCTCAAGCGTGTGACGGAAATGTTACGCCCCTTACCATACCTTACCTTACCAACAACAAGTGCTACTCTACACTGCTCAAAACTCGCGTTTGATGAATCGTCAGTGGCAAATTCTTTAAATATAAAAAACGTACTTACAGTCTGTGAGTCAGAACAGCCGGCATTGTAGTCTACTCTCCCAGGATCAGGAAACAGTCCTCCACAATATCACAATATCAATATGCACTGACCCACGCTGGCTTTGAGGAACTTGCTCCCAATGCGCTGATCCATACCGATGGCTCTGGCCACCTCCTCGACATCAGCGCCAGTGGATTCACACAAGGCAGAGATGGAGTTTATACTACTGATGCGCTGAGCCAGGAATGCATTTGCTGCCTAAAACACACATTATAATTAAAGGAGTTTTACATATCAAATTATGACAGAAATGCTCAGCTTTTTTCTGGCTACAATTCTTATTGGGCTCGTTCTCATCACTCTGATCATTGATTGAATTCTTATATTTAAATCATACATACCAGTTTGGAAAGTTCTGAGGACCAGGTGTTGGTGGTGATTATGCGTGATTTGGGGACCCAGTGCTCATAAACTGCACTGAGAGCACTGATGGCCCTTTGACCCTCTGGAGTCTCATCTCCACCTATCAGGACGCGATCTGGGTCCTTCAGGTCCTTCACTGCTGTACCCTCCGCAAGGAACTCTGGGTTCGAGAGAACCTGTAATCAAAGGTGGGAAAAGGTAATTTATTAACACAGAGGAGCAGTGAACAAATCCCTAAGGTCCACAAATCCAGTTGGTTTATTCACTTGAGAGAGGCAAAAATAGCAACCTTTGTAGAAAATCCCTTTTAAAACAACAGCCTAACCCAGATTATATTTACAAGTAGACGATGGCTGTGTAAAATGTCAAACTAATGTAGAAGCATATTTTCACAACATAAATTAGACAAACAAGTTCCTTTAACTTTTTAATACCCCCACTGTGTCCTATTTGAGTGAATACACACACATATACATACATTTATATACTGTACACACACACACATTACTATTCAGTAGGAGTCCTTAAGATGTTTTTAATGTTTTTTAAGGAAGTCTCTTATGCTCACCAAGGCTGCATATATTTGATATAAAATACAGTAAAAAAACATTACAATTGTGAATTATTACTACAATTTAAAATGACTGTTTTCTATTTCAGTATATTTTAAAATGTAATTTATTTCTGTGATGCCAACGCTAAAGTTTCAGCAGCCATTACTTCAGTTTTTAGTGTCACATGATCTTTCAGAAATTATTCTAATATGCAGATTTGGTGCTCAAGAAATATTTCTTATTATTATCAATGTTTAAAACCGTTGTGCTGCTTAATATTTTTGTGGAAACTGCAAAAACAATTTTTTACAGGATTCTTTGATGAATAGAAAGTTTAAAATAACAACATGTATTTGAAATAGCAAAAAGGTGATTTAAAAAAAAAAAGTGGATGGTGACACTTTACTTTATACAATTATATACAATTGATCCTCAAATTCTGGACTAAATCTCATGGACATTTTTTTTGTCAAGTTCCCCATATATCAGCCGCTCATACAAACACACCTGCAAATTGAGGCTGGGTTTGGTGTTTGCATCAAATATCCTGCGGATGCTCTCAGCTGCACGGACCGGCACCGTGCTCTTCTCCGTAACGATTTTATACCCATCCGACATCTCCACAATCCGCCGTGCACATGCCTCGATAAACTTCAAGTCAGCAGCACGACCTTTGCCCATACCATATGTCTTAGTTGGGGTGTTTACCTGAGCAAAAGAGAAGGATATTTGGGTCAGTGTACAGACCTACATGCAAAACCACATTAAAATAGTTTGTCACACTCACGGAAATGAAGACCAGATCTGCCTCTTTAATGGCAGAGTCGATATCCTTTATACAATTATATACAATTGATCCTCAAATTCTGGACTAAATCTCATGGACATTTTTTTTGTCAAGTTCCCCATATATCAGCCGCTCATACAAACACACCTGCAAATTGAGGCTGGGTTTGGTGTTTGCATCAAATATCCTGCGGATGCTCTCAGCTGCACGGACCGGCACCGTGCTCTTCTCCGTAACGATTTTATACCCATCCGACATCTCCACAATCCGCCGTGCACATGCCTCGATAAACTTCAAGTCAGCAGCACGACCTTTGCCCATACCATATGTCTTAGTTGGGGTGTTTACCTGAGCAAAAGAGAAGGATATTTGGGTCAGTGTACAGACCTACATGCAAAACCACATTAAAATAGTTTGTCACACTCACGGAAATGAAGACCAGATCTGCCTCTTTAATGGCAGAGTCGATATCTGTGGAGAAAAAGAGGTTCTTCCCACGGCAAGACATCACCACTTCATTCAGACCCGGCTACAACAGCAAGAAGAAAAGACCCATTTCATGAAGAATTCTCAAGCATTTCTTTTTGAAATTTGTTGTACTATTCACTTGTTTAAGGGTAAAAATATTTCTAATTAAGAAAATAAATCAGAGTGCACCTTTAACTTGAATGTATATCTTTAACGTTGTTACCTCGTAGATGGGCAGGGTGTCAGAGTTCCAGGCTTTGATCCGGGATTCATTAACATCCACTACTGTTACTGTGATCTCGGGACACATGCTTGCAATGACACTACATGTCGGACCTCCAACATACCCAGCGCCTATACAGCAAATCGTTTTAATCTGAAACATCTGAGAAAAGAGACAGATGGAATCAAGGTTTAAAAAAAAATTAGCCCTTAAATGGTCTGCAACAGATTATGAGACAATTATGAATGGCCGCTTATTAACCATTCAAATAATCTCAAGGCAATTCCTTCTCTTTCACAGAGACCCAGGGCCTCATGAGGCGGTCACTGGTAAGTATCATATTACTGACCCCCTGGGGCTTTATGTAGTGATGAGAAGTTCGGCTCCTTTGCGACGTTCGGTTCTTTTGAACGGTTCATCCCAAAATACGATTCAGCGATTCTTTTATATAATATATATTTAGTGATCCACTAATAAATGCTATTAAAAATAAATCCTAAAATCAGTTAAGTCTCGCGTGTATATTACATTAAGGTAATAAAATGTTTTTAAAGTTTATGTAAAGTAAATTACATTTCAACCCATCAGTACAATCTCACTCATCGTTTCTCTGGTAAATTAGTCAGTGGGTCTTTGACATCACTTCGTGAATGAATCGTTCTGGGCTGCGTTTCCCAAAAGCATCGTAAATTTAAGTACATCGTAGACCCATAGAAACCAATGGAGCTACGATCAATTTAGGCTTACGATGCTTTTGGGAAACGCAGCCCAGAGCGGTTTTGCGAAACAGCAGATCAAAAGATTAATTGAAAAAAAAAAATCCGACTCAAAAGACGAAACCGTTTAAGTTAATTAACGTGTATGGCTCTGCTGTAACAGCCATGAATAAGTTAACTAATAATAAAAAACAGATGATAAAATTTAAAGATAGATAGAAATAACGCAAATTTTGTGTTCGCAAAAACAAGTTTATAACTGTTGCCTGTTGATGCTTTTAACATGTAAAATGTCGTTAAATGATTTATGATTTGATTGCTGATGTTCTCGTGAACATAGGAACTCTTTAACTTAATGATAAAACTGTTTTATCATTTAAAGATTTACAGAATATGATCAGTTTTAGGTTCTGTATTATAGCTTCAATCACAACTTTAAATTCTATGTGATATATATATATAAAAGATTTCAATAGCTATAATACAGACTTACCTCGTCTCACAGTGAAGTTCTTCAGTTAAACACTCTTCTGTGTGACTTGCCAGTATGCAGTCAAGGTTCCTCCGTCTGAGGTGCCTTGTTCCCGAATGAATAAAACTATTATATCCTTGATACATAAACTCACGCAGAACACACACACGTTTACGAACGAACACACACCCACCCACCGGGAGGGGGATAGCAACGTAAACACTTCAGATAAGGGAGGGGACAAACTCTGCTTCCGGGTCATTAAGTCTTTTCAAATTAAGAGTCTCGTTAACCTAAGTAAGCGGTAATCAAAAATAATTTTGACTGTGACTTACACAGAACAAATAAACGTTCATAGACCGAAATGGTTTATTATTGTTATTTAAATCTAATTTAATTAGATAACGTAAAATAAATACGGTAAAACTGATTTCTGGGACATTTCATTTGACATAAATGCCACTAAAGCGAAACATTACGTGTGGAGAACGCAGACGTTTCAGAAGCAGCCAATCAGTGACTGAGAGGTCTCGGTGACGTAACGTCAAAGGAAAGTATTAGTGGTCCTTCTGACGCAGAAATTACTCTCGAGAGTAAAGTCATATCGACAAATTCTAATTAGAAACGTATGAAAGAGACTAACCACCACCAACAAATATTCCCATTCCCATATTTAACGAAAGAAAAACACGTCCTGATGCTATTGTTCGTATTTATTTGTAGTAACCAAAAGTGCATAGATCAAGCCCTTTGTCATAGAGCAGTTTCATTGGAACAGTGTACATACATAGACAGAATTTACATGCCCTGAAATCCACACCACCACCTTAACTGATCTACCCAGAAATCATTAGTCCAGCCAACTGCACCAAGTTGTCCAAGACATTCTAACGTTCTCACAGAACCGAAGAGACAGGAAGTTTGAGTAAGTTACACCAAACTTGAAATGGGGCAGATTTACATCTTCTCTTTAGTGTTTTTCTGGAGCTTTGCATTCTGTACACAACTGTAAAGGTGCCACAACCAAAGTGCTACCGTTTGAAGATTTGCCTTTAAGCGTAACATAAAAGGCAATCTCACTCTTCACAAATATTCCCAATATTCCATAGTACCCAATTTATCTTCTTATTTTGAAAGATTACATTGTTTTTAGATTTTCAACACTGCAATTTGACAGCTACCTATACCATTTGACTAACTGTTTTAGTTAGTATAGCTACATAATGATTCCCGAGCAAATGCAAAAAAAAACTGAGACCAAAGAATGGCATTCAAGTAGCTATGCTAGCAATTGCTCTAGCAATTTTTATACACAAAGGGTAAATAGATTGTCAAAGTCTTCAGGGTGGAGAGGTCTGCTTTAGATCAGCCACCTCTCCGTGGTCAACAGATCCCAGACCATGACAACATCCACACAGCCATGACGTCAAAAGTGATAAGAGCCAAGTAAAAACTGGAATACGCCCATTTCATCATTTCCTCCTGCACAAAAATTTTACTTAAGAAGTGGTCTTGGTCAACCTTAACTCATTTCAATTACATCTGCGTTTAGAATGACTCAATGCAGAGTCAAGGCTCATTCTCCTCCATGGACCAATGACATCATGTCTGTGAAGTCATCATAGCTTTGGAATGTATTGGCTACCACAGGACAAGAAACATTTTCCTCTTCACCTCAGTCTACTCAAAAATAACCCAAATCTTTTGACGACACCCAATTTCTAGGTAACCTTTCCTTTAGATCACAATTCATATTCAGGCTGATCTAGGGCAAATGTCATTATATAGGCCTATATGTCATTTTAACAACTTGTTAAATACCTAATAATGCTTTATAATAAAAATATAATAATAAGAAGAAAAAAATTGAAGACAGAGATATATAAATCCGGGAAAATTTAGACTCCAACAATTTTCACCACTAGGGCAACTTTCTCTTTTTGCTTCCTCTTTTGAAATGTAACACGTTGTAGAAACACCTTGTTATGCATGTGGCTGTCTAGATCAGCCCCCCTCATCGGACTAAAGAATCTGGAATCTGAAACACTGACAGATGATTAAGGAAACTAATAAGTTATATTAGCCACAGTAGCTGATCAGGTGGAAGCTGGATTAAAAGATCAAATCTTTTGCAGTGGAAAAACCTCTAGTCCACAGGAGGTGCTGGTGGTTCTCTGCCATGATTCTAAATGAGAAGAAAAAATTCCATCCAGTGACTACAGGAATTACAATTCAAGGATTAATGTAAATTAACAGTGTTGAGTTGCTTCACTTTCTGATTACTGCTATTTCACTGTACTGGTCATTTACACACTACTGACCAAACGTCATTTTTTTTTATGTTTTTGAAAGAATTCTCTTTTGTTGACCAAGGCTGCATTTATTTGATTGAAATACAGTAAAGCAGTACTATTGTGAAATATTATTAAAGTTTTATTTTAATATATTTAAAAATGTCATTCACTCCTGTGATGGCAAAGCTGAATTCTCAGCAGCTATTCCTCCAGTCTTCAGTATCACATGATCCTTCAGAAATCATTCTAATATGCAGAGTTGGTCCTCAAGTAATATTTTTTATCATTATCAATCTTGAAAACTGTTTTTGCTGCTTAATATTTTTGTGGTAACAGTTAAACAATACCATTTAAGTTCGGGGTAAGTGAGAAATTAATACTTTTATTCAGCAAGAACACATTAAATCCATCAAAAGTGACAGTAAAGACATTTATAATGTTACAAAGCATTTGTTTTCCAAATACATGTTGTTCTTTTACATTTTCTATTCATCAAAGAATCTCGAAAAAATGCATCATGATTTCCACAAAAATATTAAGCAGCAAAAACTGTTTTCAACATTGATAAAAATAAGAACTATTAATTAAATTGTAATCATATTTCACTGTATTAATGCTTATCTGTATTTTTAATCAAATAAGCAGTTTTGTAGAGCATAGAGACTTTTTAAAATTATTTTTTTAAAGTAATTATTCCAAACTTTTGTCCGCTAATGTAAGTGATAACTCACACAGTTTGACCATCATTATATTATCTGTCATGACTTACACCATGGGGACCGGAGGGCTTGCTGCTGGCTGAAGGACCTCTCAAGCTGGCTGGGCGGAACAAGAAGAGCATGAGAGCTAGAACTAGCCATCCCATAATAATCATGGGTAGAGTGATGTCCCCTTCTACCGAGGAGTTGGGGCCTGGCACTGCACACACAAGACTCAAATGTTAGAAAATATAACAGAATATGTGCTATCGTGTGATATGCTTTTGTTTTGGACACACAGACTTACTGTCCTGAAGGCACTCTGTGTCTGTACAGTAGGACTGGGACTGCCTCAGCTTGGAAATTAATCACAAAGAAAATATTTGATCAAAAAGGCTAATTAAAAAAACATACCCTATGACAACATTGCGTGTGTATGTGGACGTGGGCTTCTACATTACATTAGTTCATAAAACATTAAAGGCAGAGTAAGCGATTTCTTGTAGCCAATGTTGATATTTGAAATCACCAAAACAAACACGCCCCTACCCCAAAAGGGTCTTGCCCCTATTTTGATAGCTCCGCCCCACACATACGTACGCAACCCAGGCAACGATTAGTTCTGTGAAACAAAGTATATTTCATTTCAAATGCTTGTTAAAAAAAAATACTTCAAATAGCTGAATCAAATGAATGTTATTCCTGGGCTGATCCAAGTGAACCAAAGCACTAGCGCCATCTACTGGCCATTTATTTAAACTACAAAAGCAGAATTATTATAGCAACACCTATAGCGTAATTTTTTCAAGATAAAATAACCTCATAAAGATATGTAGTTACATAGTCCACTACAGCTCTTAAAAACTACCATTGGAACATACAAAGATTGGCACACATCCAACTGAAATTATTTACTGAAATTAAATGGATTTCTACACCATTACGAAACAAACATTTTGGCAATTATTTATTAGAACCATAGCTTCATTAGCCAGTGTGAAATTCATTCAATTATAACTCTTTCTCTCTATTATATATTTTTTTAAAAATCCTGACAATACTATTCCAAAGGAATCACAAGAAATATACACAATAATGTTATTTGGATAAAACTAAGTAAATGGAGGTTAAGTCAATTTCAGGGCAAAATCAATTTTGTTCAAGGTTGTTTACAATAATACTGAAATTATTAAACTTCTGTTTTATGTTCATTTATAAATGCACATGATCAATAAGTAAAAATAAAATTCAAAAGATCAATTTCTATTTGCACTTCTGGAATAAGCAAATGCAAGTTGTATTATATATTATACAAGTTATGTATATAATAATATTTGAAATGCTGATCTGGAAAAGAGAGAGAAAAGGAGATGAAGAACTTACCAGGCTGATGAGTCTCCTCATGGCATGTTCATGAGAGCAGATGCACTCACAGGGGTCAAACCCTCCCTCTGCCATCCTCTCCTGAATAAGACAGGATTCACAAACATTCCAAAAAATGTATAAAAATTACAAACACTAATAATATTCAATTATTTTAAACACACACAGAGACTCAAATACTGAATGGGTGTGGTGAATTATAATGGCTTCACATGTGAAGGATGTCAGCATGACTCACATTTGAAATCCAAATAAGCACAAAGCTGTGGTAGGCTTCTTTAAATAGGTTACCTAATGGACTGACAATGTTGTAAAGTTAACAATCTAGACTAAAAACTGTATGATATTTAGACTGCTACTCCTCTCCCAAGCTTCATCTAATGCAGTGGGTTTTTTTTTTAATTCGTTAAAGTTTGTGGATAAAAAAATCTGTTTGAGTACTTGATAAACCATGACATAAACTGTAAATAAATACATTTCAGCCTCATATTGACCCACGTCACACGAAGAATTGACGATTTAATGACAAATACGTTGGAGTAAAAATTTCTTTCCAAGTTTTAATTTATATTACACAAATTGAAAATTCCCATATGTGAATTACACAGTTAAAAATTAATATGAGTAAAATTGTAATTATTGCATTAGTATGTTTCAGTGAGATGCTGTGATGGTTGTCATTCGCTCTGAGTCTGAACTGCACGCTCCTGTTAAATCAACTTCGCGCGACTGAAGTGAGTGTAACGTTAGCCTACTCATTAATTCCTAAATCGAATACTGCAGTAAAAAAAAAAAATCGCATTCCTAAACATTTGTTTGCCACAGCAATTAGGTCCAACATCATCTAGACGTAGTAGCCTAATGCTTTCAAAACTGCACTGTTTTGTTCCGTGTGTTTAAATAACTGAAAGTATTTAGCATTTTAGGCATGACTGAATCTCGGAAACTGTAAACAAATGAAAGGAAACCCAAATCAGGTTTGCTGGAACAAGGAAGTTTACTCACAAACAGTGAATTACCACACTAATTTTCCACAAAATAATGCGAACGCTTGATAGACCTTTGATGCAAATGTCTTGTTCTATCAGTTGGCTAGGTTTTTTCGTAACTTGGTTCGGTTTTGTTTGCTTCCTCTTCGACTCAACCGGCTGACTTCAAAAACATGTCTATTTGAACACTAAAAACGTATAAACCCACTCATAAACACACAAAATATTAAGTAATAGTCTATACAATAAACAAAGAATAAAAAGTAATGCTTTCCCATCGTGAGATGCCGAAAATAGGCTATTCTTGCTTAAAGCATTTTGCAGTGTTATTTGGGATATTAGCGTCTTCAATGTTTATTTATTCAGTAAAGCAGTGTAAATGTTTTAGCCTAATAGAGACAGCATTTTAAAAAACAAACAAAAAAAAAATACATGAATAAGATTTTTACCCAAGTGCAAAACAAACCAGATTTGGATAGACAGATGTCTTACCGATGACTTCGACAACTCACTCGAAGAGATTTAAAACCATTCGCTTCAAACCAGGAGGACCGAAATGTGAATATTGACCCCTGAGAGTCTCCGCCAGCTCAGGCCAAATCCAGTGCAAATGCTCCCTTGTGTACACTGGTGTTTGGCAATGGGCCCCAGCTCCGGCTGATGTTCAGTCTGTGTTTTGATAAGGATCAGGGAAGCAAAAATTAGGAATGTTACTATAGCGAAGGCTCGGTTCATGAATGGTAAAGAGCTTGCGCTGGCGTTGATTTGTATCTGTCCTGAGGCGTCCAATTGCGCAGCCTAATTATTATTCATGAGGTAAGTCTTCAGCGCGTCAACGTCTACATTTCAGCCAATCAGCAAGGCGAACTGGACGAACATAACACCTAATATATTAATATACAGAAGGGAAGCCTTTGCCATAGTAGGATTGGTACATTGATGTGGTGGAACTAACAGATGAGAGCCACGTCGCTACATGACGTGAAATGTCGCATGTTTTGGTAAACACTGAAATGGCGTTACATTACTCATCGTTCGCAAAGCGTACCATCTATTCATTGGATATCGGCATTTTGCTGGCTGAGTGTAAATAATGAAATGTATATTTGCAGTTCACATCACTGCTAGTCACAGAAGTGTGTCTGTGTGAATGAAGTGTGTCTGTGTGCTCTTAATCTAAGAAAATGCAAGCTCATCATCGTCACTCAGCCCCATCTAAACTGCAAAGGGTTGTGCACATAGAAATGAACAGCAACTTTGGACAATATTTTGAAAAATAATGAAGGCTACACTAACATGAAATGAAGACTCATCTCAGTAGCCTAATGAGTCTTACCAGAATTTAGGATAAAATTATTGAAATCATGTTGTATTAACAGTGAAAACCCGCCAATAATCATGGTTTATGTAGTGTTAGTGATAGTAAGAGTAAATAGTCTATTTATGTGCATAATTTCTGAATTTCTGGTCCTATTCCCCCAACCACAAGGCAATGGTGGCATCAGAAATACTTGTAATTCTGATTTGCTGCAAATACATAATTGTGTTAGAAACAATAGCTTGCAAACTTTCACTGAATCAATACAGAATATAATCTGAAGTGACACCGATTATATACTGTATATTTTAAATGTTTTTAGATATTTTAAATGTGTTGAATTATTATTTAAAGTTTTTTTACAGTTTAGCAATTATATTACTGTCTATTATTGTAATATTGTTTTTGCATTTTTAAACTATTTATAGTAGTATTATGCCTCAATTGAAATATTAAATGTGCATATCCAGGAAAATAATGTTCTTATTTAATAAAATATGCTTTATTTTACATGGTGTGAAAGGTCACATAACCAGCTGAATACTGAAAAAAAAATATTGAAAATGAATCATGGCTGATTGCAAATAAAGCATTTCTATTGAACTGCATTCTGTGGAAGGGAAAGGAAAGCTTTGGGGAAATCAGAAATTGTGTGTAAATGTCCTAAATGCATCTAACATCCCAAAGAAAACGTTGCATTTGGTAAAAACTGAAAGTAAACTTAGTTCTTGTGAGTTATTTGTGACTTGCTAAATGTGCTTGGATTATGAAAAATTCATACTAAATTTCCCCTTTAAATACAAATTAAAACTCTTTTGGTATACAGTGGGATCATGCAATGGCAAACTACTTGATTTTGTAGAGTGAATTTGCACTTGCTATTTACTTTAATGTCACCCCAACACATCAGAACAACAAATGACATGTCTTATAATATTGACATGTTATTATTATTATTATTTAAAAATAGAAAAATACATATAATGCTACATGCATGCAACTACTTTTAATGTGCATTGCATCAAAACAATCTTTACTGTCTGCTTTTCATAACCCGAGAGAGCTTACTTGTTACTTAGATGAGTGATATCTTGGTGTGTGAGTGGATGATTAAAGTGAGAGAGTGAATAAGTGATTGAGCAATAGAGAGAAGGACCTATACAATTATAGACTAGTCTTATAGGTTCATATGCCTGCACTCCAGACAGTTCTGGCAGGCTGCATTTTTTTTTTTTTAACCAAGACAAGTTTGTTTTATTAGACTTTTATTAGACTATTCTGGAAACTGCTATACAACTCTCCCTCTTGTAATGCATTGTTTGACAGACCAAATCCATGATGAATATATTATGAATCATTTTTCTAAAATGCTTTGCAAACAATAACTATTTACTTTAAAACCAGTCATTTCACAATGAGCTTAATCTCTGAAAATGCAGTATGTTTGGCAGAAATTTGTATAAAAAGTATTAAGAGTAAGAGTAATACTGGCCTTTGGATGCTAATTAATAATAATTCCTAAGAAACATTTATGTTGTACATACAATCCAGTGTCTTATTACCATTCTATGGTTTTATTATAGAGGGGCAATTACAGTCTTCTTCAACTGTTAAAACATTCACAAATATAAACATGAGATGCTTTTAAAGCAAAGTATAATATAGGTATCATACAAATCAATACAAATATTCATGTTAAGTGAGACTTCTTCTTGCTTAGAATAAGTTTTTGATTTTGGATGTCAAAATAAAATCCACGATAGACACAGGGAAGACACATTTATATGGTTACAGCCAGAGTGTATATATAAAATATATAATCCATTATGTGCACTACTGTTTAAACATTTGGGGTTGGTAAGAAAGATTTTTTTTAATGTTATTGGAAGGTTTTATGGTCACCAAGCTACACTGTGTTTTATTTGATCTAAAACACAGTAAAAATAGAAATACCATGAAAAATGTATACAATTTGTCTTCTATTTTAATATATTTGTGTAAAAAAATAATTATTAGTTCCTGTGATGACAAAAAATGTTCAGCAGCCATTACTCCAGTTTTCAGTGTCACATGATTCTTCTGAAATCTAATAATATGCTTCAGAAATTCTAATATGCTATTTTGGTGCTCAATAAACAATACTTACTATTATCAATGCTGAAAACAGCTGTGATGCTCAATGTTGTTGTTGAAACTGTGATGCATTTTCCCCCAGGATTCTTTGATGAAAAGTTGGAAAAGAAAAAAAAAACTGCTTGTTTGCAGTCACTTTTCAGTTTAATGAATTATTGCAGAATAAAAATAGTCATTTCAAGTAAATAAATAAATAAATAAACTCAACTTTTTGAATGGTTGTGTAATTAAACACATTGTGGGTTACATTCTAAAAGTTTTAATTTATATTTCATATAATTCGTTTATGCCTATTTACTATTGACTTGTTAATTACAAATATTATAGGCCTAACATCTTAGCAAAAACAGTGCAGAGGTGAGGATGGACACTTGGACGTATGTGATTTGGACGTGGGAGTGAAACATATCCACGCTGTAGAAGCACGATATCATCTGACAGCACCACGCCATATAGGACTGATACTAGACCTGGATGCATTCTGGATCTGTCAAGAGCTCTGCTTTTCTGCTGCGTAATATCACTACCTGCTTCAACAAAGAGGACAAACGCTGTGTTCTAGTGTAGTGTTTGAGTTTTCCAGACTCTCATTGTGCTCGCCAGTGTTTGTACTGGAGCTCAGTGAACTGTTTTAGGAGAGAGAGAGACAGAGAGAGAGAGAGAGAGAGAGAGAGAGAGAGAGAGAGAGAGGGGAGAGGGGGGAGAGAGAGGGGAGTGGAGGAGAGGGAGAGGTGTGAAAGTGAAGCACTATCACTGGAGGCTCAAAAACAGCGGAAGAGAGAAAGAGAGGGAGTGATAGAGAGAGGAATCAATCAGCCATGGCAAATATCGCTGTGCAGAGGATCAAGCGAGAGTTCAAAGAAGTGCTGAAAAGCGAAGAGGTTTGCAAAACGTTACTTTACTCTATTTTCCTGCCCGTTAAGAGCAAACAAAAGGACTTTTGGGGAAAACGTCCAGAAGCCAGTGAGCTAGCTTAGCCTGCTAAGCTAATGTTAGCATGAACTGTCATATGATGTGTCCTTTATATACGGAAGTCTTACATCTGACAAATGTGTTTCCTTTGATATTTTAAGACGAAAGCCTTGACCGAAATGTGAAAACCATTTATGGACATATCAAAGTACCACTAGATTCTTGACTGCACACGCCGTTCTTTAGCCATTAAGCTAACTTGCTATTTGACATAGTTAGCCTGCTAGCTGCTTCACTAACCCCTCTTTAGTGTGTTATAATATTAGCACTCGTGTTTGTCGCCTATTAAGGTATTCTTCCTCTTTTTTTTTTTTTAAATACTTTTTACTGGTCGTGTCCAGACATGTTTGCTGTGTTAGTGTCAGTTAGCAGGACTGTTAGACTGTTTAAGTAGTTTTCAGTAGTGCAGCACTATGGTTGTTTCAAAATCCATTGAGTTGCCTACCTAGACAACATTTTTGGGAACCACAGGCCCCTTTCATGCTGTCTACCTAGGCTGCTCATTGTTTTGAAACAGTCCCACCACTTAATTGGTCACTTCTTTGTTCTGGGCAGCTGAAGTAAAGAAACAACCTTGTTTGACTAACTAAAGGCTTGTTTCTGCCGTTTTGTCCTGATCCCAGTTATATTAAATGCACAAAGGTTAACTGGGTTAATAATCCTTTTTCCTGTTTCTATTTTTGTTCTACTTTATAACAGACAAGTAAAAATCAAATAAAAGTAGATCTGGTGGATGAAAACTTCACAGAGTTAAAGGGAGAAATAGCAGGACCACCAGACACACCGTATGAAGGTAGTGAGGCTATTTTCATCAGTCTTCTCTATTGCTGACATGATGTTTGCAGATACATTAATGTTCTGGTTAAGATTATAATTTACAAGCTTTTTTTCACCATAGGGGGCAGATACCAGCTAGAAATCAAGATACCTGAAACATATCCTTTTAATCCACCCAAGGTAATATTTTACATCTTTATTTGATGTTTTAGTAATATTAGTGATTGCAGTTAATATTTAAGGTAAAATCAGTCTGAAGTGTTTATAAGTAAATCAGGATTTTCAATAGCAGACTTGATATTACCTATCAGGAATTGATTAGGTTTTTAATAGTGGGTCTTGCATTTCTTAATGGAGCCAGGTGATCAAAGACACAACTATGTTCACTTAATAAAAAATATCAAAAACAAAGAACTTACCAACTTACACTTGCTAAATTGTTAGCACCATTTGAAATCTGTAGAGGGAGGAGAATTGTTCAGTTCCCCTGCTGGATTAAACACATTTTTATTAAATAAAGTACAACTTCAATTCTGTCCCAGTGGATATATGAACAGGAGCAGGATCTCATTTGGTTACAATTAAGTGATTTTACTGACCTGATTAAAGGCTGTAATACACTACATAACTTTTGCCCAGATTTTAAGGTTTAAAGTCTGGAGAAGTCAAAGCTAGTTGCTTAAAATCAGAACCAGTCTGCAGATTTTGGCCAGTCGGAGTTGACAGATTTCACAGACGAATGTGTAGTGTATGATGGACACAGACTTTTTTTTTAGCTTCAGACTATGATTCCATCTATTTGCAAGATACAGTATCAAACATATTTGATATTTTGAAATATTATAAAAACACATTGTTTCCGTTTGTCATGTCTACTTGCAACAAGGCACATGTTTGAGTGAATTTTTGTTTGTAACAACTTGAACGTCTGTTAGTGTGTGATTAGCAGTCCTTTAGTGTAGTTTCTCTCCGTTATCCTTTACAAAAGTTGGCAAGTGTATGACGACTAGTGTTTTAAAGTCTTTTCAGTTGTGTAGTGTATTCCATCCTGAACTGGACCAACACTTGACTTGATTAACAAAGCAGTGAAGAACTATTTTCTGTGGTAACTGAACCTAATCAAGCAGTAACAAACTACTACTGTGTCTAACATTATCTAAAAATACCTGCATGTGCTAAATTTGACTGTAAACATAGAGATAACAACAGAAACTTGTAATAAAAATTAAATAACCATAATTACTGAAGATTTTAACTACTTATGGAGACATGAAGACTGCGTGCAGAAAATAAAACTGCACAGAAAAATTTCAGATAATTAAAATTTTTATTTACCAATGAAAAGATTAAAGACTAAAGGGGGGAAATGTCATATCAGGGTTAGAGCCCTGCATTTCAGCCCGGGCCCAACGGGCCCCGACTTCTTTACGCCCCTAGGGCCGGGCATCGGGCCAATTTTCACGTCGTAGTTCAGACGCGGGCCGGGCCTCGGGCCTGCTTTAGGCTTCTCCTTATTTTTTATATTTTAAACATCCATCAATTAGTGATAAAAAAAAAATTGCCGCATTGGTGGAAATAGCACGAGACCGTGCTACTGTCAAAAGCGGCTCGACGGTGTTTAGTGTCCCGCAGCAGCAGCGAGTGCCGTCAGCGCAGCTGGAAGAGTTCCGCGTTCAAATGCACGCAATAGGCTAAAGCTTGCCACAAAGCCCCAGCAAAAGTAATTACCATGAATGTGTCAGGGGGAAATAGTAAGGAGATATTTGAATTATTTACTAATAAACTAGTGTTTTCTGAGTCCGTGTCGCAAGGATGAAGTTGCCGATCCTGACTCGCCATCTCCTCATTAGACGCTCTTTTAGAGAGAAGTGCATCTTAACGGATTATGATTATAATGAAAGAGTTTTTGTTTTCGATTTGTTTTATTTCGTTAAGTAGTAATTTAAAGCTTTCTGTGAGGCATGTATTCACTGAGTTTCGGTTCATTTTTGTGAAACACTCCTGTTCAAGACAGAGACGGCAGAAAGCGCACCGTGTTTGTTTTCTTTATTTTATAAAAGCACAATGTTTTGTTGATATTGTGAGTGCACACAAATAAAAGTAGACCCTTTACAGTTCCGAATAATGTATTACTCTCACCTTTATGAGCAAAAATGACGGCATATTTTAAGTTGTTTCCACTGAAAAAAAAATGCAAGTCATCACGCTGACGCCTCCATGTCCTGCAAAGCACACTTTAGCTTCCACTCTCCACACAAACGATTGGATACAGTGCACATTTATCTAGGTTTAACATTTAAACATTGTTATATGCTTGAACTGTTTTATATCTATAGAGTCGTGATGATTTGAGAAGGCTAAATTGATAAAACATAGGCTATGATCAGCTCACTGTCTGCCACTGGCCGCTTGGTCATTACTTTAAAAAACAAAAACGTATATTTAATGAACAAAAAATGCTCCAAACGTTTTTCTAAATTAACTTAAAAAAAACGAAATGAAATATAATCACTCACTTTGCCATTACATACAAAACTGAACTATTTTAATAGCTGAAACAGTAGTATAAGCTGTTTTGGGAGAAGGGGGAAAAAAAGACGGGATCGGGATGGTAATTCTGATAAGCTTATGGACACGGGGCGGGCCAGGGCCGGGCTAGGGCCTAAATTTGAGGCCCGTGCAGAGCTCTAATCAGGGTAATAATTCAAGCTAATTTGTTTTGTTTTATGCAAGAGTTTTTTTTTTTTTTTTGCAGGTATGATCAATTATGATTTAATGTTGACTTGATTTGAAAGATCATAGGACTTTGAAGTTAAAATATATTTTTCCTACATGTTTTTCAGGTGCGGTTTATTACTAAGATCTGGCATCCCAATATAAGTTCAGTTACTGGGGCAATATGTTTGGACATTTTAAAAGACCAGTGGTGAGTGCTTATAATTAATGATCATGACAGGTGTAGTTTACTGTCATCAATGTGTTTCACACAGTTTTATTTCCCCAATTACTGTTGTACTTTCTCTTTCCTGTTCCCTTTTCTGTACTCTTTCTTCATCTCCTCTGTATTCTGTCTTCACTTCCTGTGCACAGGGCTGCTGCTATGACTCTGCGAACAGTTCTGCTCTCACTACAGGCTCTGTTAGCTGCAGCAGAGCCAGATGATCCTCAAGACGCTGTGGTAGCCAATCAGGTACACATGCATGTCTGAATGAGAACGTACAATAACAAAGCATTGCAAACCTTTCAACTACGTTACTGTTGTTGTTTTTTGCAGTATAAGCAGAATCCAGAAATGTTCAAACAAACCGCTCGTCTCTGGTCTCACGTTTACGCTGGAGCTCCCGTGTCCAGTCCCGAGTACACACGCAAAATAGACAAACTTTGTGCAATGGGCTTTGACAAAGTAAGTACTGAAAGTGGACAGCTGGTAGTGTGGTTAAAAATTCAGATGCACAGACTACAGCAGGGGTTTGCAACCTTAGGGACATGGGACACTATTGGCATGTGTTGCCTTTAACTTTCAGCACATTACTTAATATAAATAAGAAATGACCACTGTCAGTGAGGTTTTAAACTGGTCATATATGATCTTTAACGATCAATACAATGATAGTGGCTTGTGAATAGCAAAATTTATTTAATTAAAAAATTTTTTTTAAAGGGAATCCTACTTGAATTGAATTTGAGGTGTACTAGAATAGGTTTTTATGCTTGATTGTTCCAAAAAAAAAAAAAAAATTATTATTTTTGACATTTAACGTTATTGCAGCACCTCTCTTCTCGGTCTGTCTCGAACGCTCTCTGTATTTCATTTTTGGGCGAAAACCTGTGCAATCACAAATAAAGGGTTTTGGAACAGGGTTTGGAAACAGTAATATCTATGCATTTTTATGCCCGAGTCCTCTTTACAAACAACTCAAAAACTAAAAATTCAGACCTTTTAAAGCGATTTTTGAAAAAGAAAAAAAAACTATAGGACGTGGACCATCAGTTGTTAATTGAATGGTGGCAGATCTTAAAGTGAGTGTGCATTCAATTGCCAGGTTTTCTTTTGTTCATTTTCAAATAACTTTAAAATCTAAATCAAATGTTACTTTAGTAATTGTCCTTTTGTTTACAAACCAAAATTTTTTTGTTCAAGGGTAATCACATATGCCTGCCAGCCACAGTGCTACTTGCCAAAAAGTACCAAGTTATTAATGAACAAAAACAGAATAAAAATAACTTTTTGACACTTACAGTGGGTACGGAAAGTATTCAGACCCCCTTAAATTTTTCACTCTTTGTTATATTGCAGCCATTTGCTAAAATCATTTAAGTTAATTTTTTTTCCTCATTAATGTACACACAGCACCCCATATTGACAGAAAAACACAGAATTGTTGACATTTTTGCAAATTTATTAAAAAAGAAAAACTGAAAAATGCTCAGTATTTAGTAGAAGCACCCATTTGATCTAATACAGCCATGAGTCTTTTTGATGCAACAAGTTTTTCACACCTGGACTTGGGGATCCTCTGCCATTCCTCCTTGCAGATCCTCTCCAGTTCTGTCAGGTGGGATGGTAAACGTTGGTGGACAGCCATTTTTAGGTCTCTCCAGAGATGCTCAATTGGGTTTAAGTCAGGGCTCTGGCCGGGCCATTCAAGAACAGTCACAGAGTTGTTGAGAAGCCACTCCTTCGTTATTTTAGCGGTGTGCTTAGGGTCATTGTCTTGTTGGAAGGTAAACCTTAGTTCCAGTCTGAGGTCCTGAGCACTCTGGAGAAGGTTTTCGTCCAGGATATCCCTGTACTTGGCCGCATTCATCTTTCCCTCGATTGCAACCAGTGCAACCAGTCCTGCAGCTGAAAAACACCCCCACAGCATGATGCTGCCACCACCATGCTTCACTGTTGGGACTGTTGGGACTGTGTGCCTGGTTTTCTCCACACATACCACTTAGAATTAAGGCCAAAAAGTTCTATCTTGGTCTCATCAGACCAGAGAATCTTATTTCTCACCATCTTGGAGTCCTTCAGGTGTTTTTTAGCAAACTCCATGCAGGCTTTCATGTGTCTTGCACTGAGGAGAGGCTTCCGTCGGGCCACTCTGCCATAAAGCCCCGACTGGTGGAGGGCTGCAGTGATGGTTGACTTTCTACAACTTTCTCCCATCTCCCGACTGCATCTCTGGAGCTCAGCCACAGTGATCTTTGGGTTCTTCTTTACCTCTCTCACCAAGGCTCTTCTCCCCCGATAGCTCAGTTTGGCCAGACGGCCAGCTCTAGGAAGGGTTCTGGTCATCCCAAACGTCTTCCATTTAAGGATTATGGAGGCCACTGTGCTCTTAGGAACCTTAAGTGCAGCAGAAATTTTTTTGTAACCTTGGCCAGATCTGTGCCTTGCCACAATTCTGTCTCTGAGCTCTTCAGGCAATTCCTTTGACCTCATGATTCTCATTTGCTCTGACATGCACTGTGAGCTGTAAGGTCTTATATAGACAGGTGTGTGGCTTTCCTAATCAAGTCCAATCAGTATAATCAAACACAGCTGGACTCAAATGAAGGTGTAGAACCATCTCAAGGATGATCAGAACAAATGGACAGCACCTGAGTTAAATATATGAGTGTCACAGCAAAGGGTCTGAATACTTAGGACCATGTGATATTTCAGTTTTTCTTTTTTAATAAATCTGCAAAAATGTCAACAAATCTGTGTTTTTCTGTCAATATGGGGTGCTATGTGTACATTAATGAGGAAAAAAAATTAACTTAAATGATTTTAACAAATGGCTGCAATATAACAAAGAGTGAAAAATGTAAGGGGGTCTGAATACTTTCCGTACCCACTGTAACCTCTAAATATGGTGGTTTTTTTCTGGCGGTATTTTGTGATTTATGGAGCGATTAAAAGAGAGATCCCCTCAGTAAAAGCCTTTAACTCTAATATGTAAAAAAAAAATTGGACCAGGCTTTATGCAATGTTCAGTTTATTATTCTGGAAATATATGCAAATGAGTGCATATTTAATTAGATAATGCAACGTTTGCATATGTGAACATAATGTTACAGAAAACTTAAAGGCTTCATTTGGCCAAAAAATTTAAATTGTCATCATTTCCTTACATCAAGTTGTTCCAAACCTGTATGAGTTTCTTTGTTCTGTTGTGCACAAAAGAAGATATTTTGAAGAATGTT
>NW_015647958.1:1079887-1093382 GCF_001515625.1 Sinocyclocheilus rhinocerous
TACACTGAAAAAAATGTTTCATTCATCCAATTAAAAAATTTTTTTGGTAATGATTCACATCTATATTTTTTTAACTTGAGCCAATGAAAAATAAATAACTTGCCCGTAGGGCAAAAATAAATAAATAATAAATAAAAAATTGAAAAACAAATAACTTGCCCTTAGGGCAAGTTATTTACAGTGGGTACGGAAAGTATTCAGACCCCCTTAAATTTTTCACTCTTTGTTATATTGCAGCCATTTGCTAAAATCATTTAAGTTAATTTTTTTTCCTCATTAATGTACACATAGCACCCCATATTGACAGAAAAACACAGAATTGTTGACATTTTTGCAGATTTATTAAAAAAGAAAAACTGAAATATCACATGGTCTTAAGTATTCAGACCCTTTGCTGTGACTCTCATATATTTAACTCAGGTGCTGTCCATTTGTTCTGATCATCCTTGAGATGGTTCTACACCTTCATTTGAGTCCAGCTGTGTTTGATTATACTGATTGGACTTGATTAGGAAAGCCACACACCTGTCTATATAAGACCTTACAGCTCACAGTGCATGTCAGAGCAAATGAGAATCATGAGGTCAAAGGAACTGCCTGAAGAGCTCAGAGACAGAATTGTGGCAAGGCACAGATCTGGCCAAGGTTACAAAAAACTTTCTGCTGCACTTAAGGTTCCTAAGAGCACGGTGGCCTCCATAATCCTTAAATGGAAGACGTTTGGGACGGCCAGAACCCTTCCTAGAGCTGGCCGTCTGGCCAAACTGAGCTATCGGGGGAGAAGAGCCTTGGTGAGAGAGGTAAAGAAGAACCCAAAGATCACTGTGGCTGAGCTCCAGAGATGCAGTCGGGAGATGGGAGAAAGTTGTAGAAAGTCAACCATCACTGCAGCCCTCCACCAGTCGGGGCTTTATGGCAGAGTGGCCCGACGGAAGCCTCTCCTCAGTTCAAGACACATGAAAGCCCGCATGGAGTTTGCTAAAAAAACACCTGAAGGACTCCAAGATGGTGAGAAATAAGATTCTCTGGTCTGATGAGACCAAGATAGAACTTTTTGGCCTTAATTCTAAGCGGTATGTGTGGAGAAAACCAGGCACCTGTCCAATACAGTCCCAACAGTGAAGCATGGTGGTGGCAGCATCATGCTGTGGGGGTGTTTTTCAGCTGCAGGGACAGGACGACTGGTTGCAATCGAGGGAAAGATGAATGCGGCCAAGTACAGGGATATCCTGGGCGAAAACCTTCTCCAGAGTGCTCAGGACCTCGGACTGGGCCGAAGGTTTACCTTCCAAGAAGACAATGACCCTAAGCACACAGCTAAAATAACGAAGGAGTGGCTTCACAACGACTCTGTGACTGTTCTTGAATGGCCCAGCCAGAGCCCTGACTTAAACCCAATTGAGCATCTCTGGAGAGACCTAAAAATGGCTGTCCACCAACGTTTACCATCCAACCTGATAGAACTGGAGAGGATCTGCAAGGAGGAATGGCAGAGGATTCCCAAATCCAGGTGTGAAAAACTTGTTGGATCTTTCCCAAAAAGACTCATGGCTGTATTAGATCAAGAGGGTGCTTCTACTAAATACTGAGCATTTTTCAGTTTTTCTTTTTTAATAAATCTGCAAAGATGTCAACAATTCTGTGTTTTTCTGTCAATATGGGGTGCTGTGTGTACATTAATGAGGAAAAAAAATTAACTTAAATGATTTTAGCAAATGGCTGCAATATAACAAAGAGTGAAAAATTTAAGGGGGTCTGAATACTTTCCGTACCCACTGTATGTCAAAAAGGCTGCCGACCCCTAGACAGTCTGTGACATATACACTCAGACATGTATTACACAATGAAATTGAATCCCTATTTTTAGGTAAATGTTTTCACGTATAGAAAATACACTATGGTTAGGGGTTGGTAATATGTTTTGCTTGTGTATGTTTTTTAAATTTTTTATTCTCTTATGCTCACCAAAGCTGCATTTATTTGATCAAAAATAGAAACAGTAATAGTGAAAAAAGAATTACAATTGAAAACAACTGCTGAGTTTTCTGCAACCATTAGTCCAGTCTTCCATGATCCTTTAGAAATCATTCTAATATGCTGATTTGGTGCTCAAATAATCAGTATTGAAAAGGGTTGTGCTGCTTAAAATGATTATAGCATTTCATCTAAAAAATCTTTTGTAACGTTAAAAGTGCCTTTACTGTCAATTTAATGCATCCTTGCTAAATAAAAGTATAAACGATACAATAACCAATCCCAAACCTTTGAATGGTAGTATAAAATATGCAGAATACCGTTTAGTAGGCACTGTTGAAAGGATAATGAAATAATCCTTCAAATAAATTTGAGTTCAGTTTAATTGATTTGTGGAGTAGCACTTTATGCTATATTGAATGAGCAAAAAATGTTCTGTTTTGTCAGGATGGCTGTCATTGAACTGTTTTCAGTGTGATATTTAGTCAAATTAGTGAACTGTTAGCGTCATCTAAGAAGCAATTCAGCAAATCTACTGTTGCTTACAAATGTTATATTCTGTCTTTGTCTCTCTCAAACAGAATGCAGTAATAGTAGCCTTGTCCTCGAAATCATGGGACGTGGAGACAGCTACAGAGCTGCTACTAAGCAACTGATCATCCAGTTCTCTTCATCAGGCCATGTTTTCCTCAAACCCCTCCACTCCCACCCAACCAACCATGCACACACACATGCATCACCGGTTCTGGGTTGTGTTCAGACTGAATGTTTGGGTAAGAGACAGCGAGACCTCGGAGTCATCTTCTGTCTCTCTTAGCAAATGTTCACATCCCTTTCTTCCCAACATTTTCACTCCCAGTTTTTGCCTTGCTACAATCATTTTTCCTCTTAAATTTAGGCTGCCACTTCCCTTTTAAAGAAACCCAAAAAAGACAAAGCCTCTATCCCCGTCATTTCATGCTAAAAGAAACACCCACTTGCATCTGTGAGACAATGTTAGTACATGTAAATTAGTATATTTAAGGTTGTGTACATTTAAAAGGCAAAATAGCAGGAATGTTATTTTTTTTTTGCAATCTGTACACCATAAAAAAATGTTTTGGGATATGCCTATTAGAATGGGATATTTAGCATATAAAAACTAAAATCTTGAGATTATTAATACCCCTTCTATTTGACGCTCTCTTACAATGAACAAATGTGTGATTTTATTTGCTCATTTGATTCTTTTAATGTTTCTTTTGGCTTTTCTTTGCACTAATCTGTCTGTGTAGTAGTTGATATGGCCAGATGACATGGTGTTATGTGAGTGCAGACACAGTTTCAGACTTGCTGGGTGAAGTGTTATTTTTCTTTTTAATTAAAGGAAGATTGCCCTCTTTCATTTTCCCTCTTTTTGAAAAGGGGGACGATGCAGGATTGGTGGTCACAAACCCTTTCTTTTTGTTTTCAAGGCAGCTGTGGGGTTTGCAACTTGATAACGGACAGATATACCTTGAGTTGCCTCGTTTTTTTTTTTCTTTTTTGAAGAATGTATTGTATGAAACAACTTGCATTTAAGTGTAAACATTTTGTACATGTAGAGATGAGAAAGTGAAGACATAAGAGTTTTTCTTAAAATGATTGGCTTTTTTGTAGAACAGTCAGTAGGGTGAGACATTCAGTATGGCATCAAAGTATGTTGATGTGGAGGTTTAAAAGGGTTTCTGAGAGTGAGGTGGGGTGCGTTTCTTATCATACCAAAATTGTATTCTGATTTCCACTCACAAGCTGCAGATATAATTTCATATTTTGCACTTAACTGATGTTGCAAGCATGAATCAAACAGCTAGAGTTTTCTAGTCAACAAAGATGCTTCAAAGCAAACGGGCCAAGAGCGAGTACTGCCACACAATGCTTTGTGAACCTGTTTTTACCTAGTGTTCTGTTCTTTTCTTGCAGGGATGAATTGTTAAACGTTTCTTTTCTCCCTTTGCTATGTGCTCTACTTCAATTTGCTAGCATCCCACATAACATCTGTTTTCAAAATGCCCCCACTTTCACAGCTAGCTGCTTTCATACACCTCCTTTCTCATGTACATACAGACGAGTTTTTTTGGGTGGGGGGGGAGAGGGGATAAAGTACTGTTCATCTCTAGAATGCACCATCGATGGCTGGATTTATATTTTGTATGAAAATCAAAAATGAAACCAAAAACAAAAAGACTGTCTTCCTGTAGTGATCACCTTGTTCAATATTGCACGAAGAAGTGAATTAAAGGACAAAAACTTCTGTCAAAGGAGAAATGCAGGTCACGGGCTCTGGCTTTAGTCACTTTAAGCTTCTTTACAAAACACGACAGAAAAAAAACCTACTCGAGCCGTACAAGCATGGTTATTTATTGTGAAACTGTCATTCTTTTGAATAAATAAAAAATAAAAAAAAATAAAAGATTTTTTTTTTTAAAGTGTTATCTGTGAATCTCTGCTCTACACCTGTAAGGACATCTACATCAGTAGGTTGTCAAATTTAAGTGGACTCGTGTTTGAAATGCATATATCATTTAATGAATTTAAATGTTAAAAATAGCTTGGGAATTGATATGAACGTGGGGAAAAATGAAACTGAACAGCTTTTTCTATTTAAAGGTTTGAAACAATTTGAACACTGAATTTTGAACATGTTTCTAAATATTTAGTATTGATTTTTAACAAACTCAATGTAGCAACGACAAGGTGCCCCTTGCAACAGTATGAGGAATTCATGCTCGTACACCCAACAGAATAAATAGCAGCATTATTAATCATACAGTCTTGTAGTCTTTGCACTTTAAATTTATAGAGTTAAACTAACTGAATACAAAACATGAGCCTCAATAAATCCTTGCAATCAAAGAAATTTGAGGACAGTATTTGGATTTAATAGAGGATTAAAAGAGGAGAGGGAGATTAAACAGTAAAAAAAACTTTCCAGGTATTTAATAAGCATCCTTAGAGCAGATTAAAACTTTTTTTTTTTCTTTCTTTCAAATGTTTGTTTTTAAAAATGGCTCCGGACAGAGAAGCAAAGAGCAACGCGAACAATTTCAACAAAACAAAAAAAGAATAAAACGAATGAAGAGAAACAGGTCTGTGTTTCTACATATAAGTTTGAACATCTGAATCTAAAGAATTCATTCCTCATTCGTTTTGAGGTGTGGGGTAATGACAGTTCAGATTTGTGAAGAGCGTTTGATGTATTAAGTGGATGCGTCTCTTCATTGGGTCACTCAATCCTTTACTGCCTGACCGTCCTTGTCTTCACACACCGACGCTTTACCTGAAACCAGAAAAATGTATAAATCAATCAATCAACCTACTTTACAGCAGAGAATGGCATTATGGTGAAAACTACATTTTAAAATATATTAAAATGGAAGACAGTTCCAGTTGGTAACAACATGTTTTAGAAATTAGTGCTGTCAAAATTAGCGCGTTTAATGCAAGTTAGGGCTGCACAATTAATCGAATTTCTAATCGCGATTACAATTATGGATGCCACAATTACGTAATCGTTCAAAGCGGCAATTAATCGTTCAAAGTCCACTTATGTTATTCTGTGTGCTTAAGATGATTTTTTTTGCTTTCTACAATGCAGGTGATTAATTTTTCCAGTTTAATGGTGTTAAAATACACAATTAATGCAGGGGCAGAGCTAGGGTTGGTCACCCCACTCACAACTGCTGCTTCTGTCTTTTATTTCTTGACAAGATTTGCATTCATTTAGACACAATGTCTTTACGACTACATCAAATGGGAGACTTTTCAGATGCGCACTCCAACTTCGCCTCAGCGTCAGGAGCGAGTCAAATGAGTGCGGAAAAGGTACGGGTGATGAGGAGCTTCAGTAGAACATCAGTGAACTGCGGTCAAATGAGATGTATGAAGGTATGTATGATGTATGAGTATGTAGGGTTGTGACGGTGAGGAAATTTTCCCACTGGTTAATTGACATGACAACACCGGTAATATTGGTATCACCGTGGGGGTGCGGGGTTCCCCTCTTTTTCTCGCTTACCTTCACTTTTAAAGCAGCACTATGTAACTTTTGGCACTCTAGCGGTTAATAAACAGAACTGCACACATCCCGCGGAGGAAAATTCCAACCAGAGCTACTTCTCTAAGTTTATGTCTATGGCGATTCACGCAGGTTCCTTCACTTTTAAAGCAGCACTATGTAACTTTTGGCACTCTAGCGGTTAATAAACAGAACTGCACACATCCCGCGGAGGAAAATTCCAACCAGAGCTACTTCTCTAAGTTTATGTCTATGGCGATTCACGCAGGTATGTGTTACTCCGCAGCGGTGACGACCCGACCAGGCTACAATAGTCCAAATATAAGTACTTATAAGTGTACCGTAGTGATTCGGAATAAGACAAAAACGCGGTTTGGAAGATGAATTCATGATGTACTCGATCATTATATACATTTTGCTAATTTTGAACAAAAAAAGTTACATAGTGCTGCTTTAAATAGTTTGTAAAAGCAATTGTTTGTTTTTAGTTCGTTTGAGTTTTCCCTTTCTTTCGCTCTGAAATAGCTTAAAAGCGGCGTGTGCATTTTACGTTCACTTTTGAATTAGCGTCAATTCAAGAAACAAATTACAACTTCAAACTTGCCTATATATAAATCATAGAACTTTTATTAACAAAACGAATCAAAATACACCATACTATAGGCTGAATAAGAATAAATAAGAAACGTTGAACGTTTATTAGCAAAATGAATAAGAAAGCTTGGAGGCACGGTATACACCTTGATGTCAAATAAAATAAATAAATTACACAAAGTTTAAATAAAGTAAAAATCAGCAAACATCGTGGAATCAATTAAATAAGAAACGAATGTTAAAAAAACAAAAAACGATTCCAAAATCGCCTTAGATAAATGGCAAAAGTTGACAGGCTTTTCAAAATCCAAAAGATTGCCAAACATAATCAAATGGGAGATTTTTCAGAAGCGCACTCCAACTTCACCACAGCTTCAGTAGAACAACAGGGAACTGCTGTCAGATGAGATGCTGTCAGGTCATATGTCAGTAAAAATGAATTTTCCTGTCCTGTCAGCCGTTCTACTGCGCTCGTAGCATGTGCTCTGCAATTGCACGCACAAATGTGGCGGCACGCACTGTAGCCTGTATCATTCCATATTAAAGCGCGAAAGAAACGAGCATGCAGTGTCGTTATGTCATCGAAAATACGATGCGTGTCAGATCCACATCATGTTCAGCAGCGGCAGCTCTTAAAGTAATAGCAGCCTAAAACCTAATAACCCAGCAGCTGTGATGTCTGTTCAAGGAACAAAATAAAGCTGTAGTATTGGTATCAGTGATGCTTACCTTCAGTCATAAAAAAAAGATGCCACTTAACAAATATTAAAAATATACTATCTTTGTTTCTGTTAATTTGAAGAGTGCATGTGAAATTATTGCAATATAAAAATACTTTAATGTTAGGTGGGATTAATCGCGATTAATTTCAAAGTTTTTTTTTTTTTCAATTGACAGCACTAAAAGAAATACAAAACACAAGTCATACATACTACTTTTATGGTGTTACTGTTTTATGGAAGACAAGCCTATACATAATAAAAAAATTTGTCCTATTATAACATGAAAAACAAAAGCATAGGGTTTGGAACAAAATGAGGGTAGAGGGTAGAAGTAAATTACACCTAAATTCATTTTTAGGTGAACTATTACACTAAGCTTATAGCTACAACAAAATTAAACTGCTTAGGAGCTCAAGGTTACAGCGTGACCGCACTGCTAAATGAGGCTCCCTCTCAGACACTCACTGACAGCTCGCCCTGCTCTGCTGCATAGGTGGATTCTTTCTGTTTGGGGCCCGCTGCACCCCTGAACTGCTTGCGAATGGCTTCTTCCTGCTGCTCCTGTAGCTGTGTGAGTGAGAGTACATACTCTGGGCTGGACTCAAATTCTCTCTCTGTCTCCCCTTCACTTCCATATGTCTTCTGAGACGCTTGCTGATCTCGCTGTGCTACCCTCACTGATCTTAGACAAAAGAAACACCTGTCTCAAATTCACATAAAAGACTTCAATAACAGCTGAAGATGACAAAGTTACAGGCTGTTCACACCAAGTCTGACACCAGTATGTAACATACAAGGTTCCATTAAAAAAACAATTTCCATCGATGCAAATTAAATGCAAATGTGTCATTCTCTGAAAAAGATTTGCATGCAAGAATAAGTTAAAAATGCACTCTGGCCGTTGATGTGCTCAATGAAATACATGCTTGACAAATAGGAGTGAGTTTATAATTTATAGGGCCACAAACAAAGTTCTTCTCCGTCCATGCCAATTCACATACATTAACAAAAATAAACTATTTATTAACTTGAAAATAAATTGAAAACCCCCCATAAACATCACTATCCTTGGATGGATACAGGAGTACACCATTTTAAATTTTGGGGTTGGTTGGACTGTTGATGTTTTTAAAAGAATCCTCTAAGACTGCATTTATTTATACTCAAAATATAGTAAAACTATAAAAATGTAAAATATTTAAATTTAAAATAGCTGTTTTCTATTTTCATTCATTCCGAAACATTTCTTTCTATTTAAGAAAGACTTCTTATGTTTAAAATAATATTAATAAGAAATAATTTGTGTAAAATTTTTTCAGTTCAAAAGAACAGCATTAATTTAAAATTGATTTTTTTCTTTTTTGTAACAAATGTAAAAGTCTTGCTGAATGAAAGTATCAAATTTTCTTTCAAAAAAACATTTAGCGAGCCCAGACTTTTGAATGGTTGTGTATAACAATGCACAGTTAAAATGATATATTATTAGAATAAAAAAAATAAATAATTTTTGTTATATACTAAAAATTATAATTATGCTAATAACTATAATTATATACTTCTACTAAACAAAATTTTTTCTTAGCATGGCTGGAAAAAGAAACCAAGGCCACACTTTCCATTTTATAGCACATCACTCCTCTACCTCTGCCACCAAAGCTGTTATTGTTTGCACTCTTGGTACCAAAAACATCATCCAACAATTAAATATGACAGGTTTTAAGTTTTTTCAGCATACTGGAAAACAAATCACAGAAAAAAAAAAGTTTTCCAGAATTGGTGTGAAGGCATTCGTAGAAATGTCATATGCAGGCCCACTGGTAACTTGGATAGTCTAGTGACAGATTTATTTCCAATAAAACTACAGTTGATTTATATAATACTATGCATACAATACAAAAAAGTCATTCAGTTGCACTCAGTTACCTTTGCAGGTCAATCTGTCTCTGTGGCGCTGCTCTTTTCGGTTCTGCTTCTTTCTGCTGTTTTGGTGTCTTGCCACTGATTGAATCAGCTGAGGCTGCGGTGGCAGGATCCTGGGCAGGTGCTGCTCTCTTCCGGCCCCGTCCGGCCCCTCCTCCTGTCGTAGCTCCAGCCTCTTTATCTGGCATGGCAACGCCCGCAGCATTTTTAGGGGGTCGACCGCGTCGTGGTTTATTGGCAGGGGGCTGTGACCCTGCTGAGGGGTTTGAAGACACGCTGTTCTCTGTGCCGTCACTCGCAGGAGCAGCACGCTTCTTCCCACTGGGCTGAGCGGTCTCCTCCTAAAAGAAAGTAAAAAAAAAAAACATAAGGTATGATAGAAGTGTGAACATGTAGAATTTTTAGCAGGGCTTAAAATCTAAAAAAAAAAAAATAGTTTCACTCCAAGCACAATCAGTATTTGAACGTTTCTGTTTATGCGTTCCGTCTGTATTATTACCATTCCGAAACCGGTTTGAGTAGAAAAAATACCGGGTAATGTTTTATTTGCCAATACTACTACTACTACTACTAAGTACAGCGCTTTCTTCACTCAAAAAAAAAAAAAAAAAACCTTGCAGAGAGTCCTAGCCTGGTATCTTGCATCTAGTCTCATCCAATACAGCATCATCTTTTATAGTGAAATTTTGGCCAAATTTTTTTTGAAAACTGTCAACTTTTTAAAGAAATTAAAGTATTTTTTCCAAGATATTTAAAAATGTTTGCTGCATGGTTAAAAATATACACTACTCGTATAAAATTGAGAAGTCAATTGATAAATTGATAAAAAAAAAGTTAAGCGTAGGCAATACGTCGCATTTTATTATAACATTCAGAAATAACATAGGCTAAAATACCGGTAAATAAGGCAAAATGTTTTATTTATAATAATATATTTTATATATTATAATGTTTTATTTTATTAAACACAGCTACAGGATAATTTTAGTTGCCTTCTCTCCACAACAAATCCTCTAAAGTTCATTATATGAACGTCAAGCAAAAACGAATTAATTTAACGCGAAAACGAAGCCTACCTCTCTCATTCGGCACAAATCCAAATGTTTCCATATTCACAGCATATCTGGATGCTAAAATATTATTTATTATGTAACCTATAGGCTTTGTACTTCACTCACGTTTATCAATGTAACATCATCCTTCTCACAGGCTATAACCATAGATATGTATAGGTAGATTCCCTATTAACGGCTGTTTCTATGGGCCGCTATACGCAAGCCATCCACCATATTGGAATGCTCAAAGCAGGTTTGTGAACATTTGAGAGCAAATTGCCTGTATGTCTGCAACCCTAGTTATACGCATGTATGAATATTTATATCTGTAACAGACTTAAAGCTGCAGTCCGTAAATTTTGCCTCTTTGTCGCCATCTGTTTGAAAACCTGCAATTGCAGCTGTGTGCGGAAATATCTTCCTTGCGTGGGTTGTGCGGAGGCACGGCTCCAGTGTGGATGAATCTAATGTTCTGAAGAGTATGTGTGGCAGTCAGTCACCGCACTGGTGTGGATATTTACTGTACTTTGCAGTCTCAGATTCTAGCCTACGTCTTGGAATATATGACCCAAATAAGAATTTTCACCGTATATTTTCATCTGAACAAGTAACAAGTCTGCCACGTTTGTTCTGACCAACTGAGGAAAAAAGCATTACAATAAATCGCGCTACCAATGGTGATTTAATCTAAAGATTGGTTAGCTCATATCACATCAAACCGTGCAAATTTTTATTACTGTTATACTTTATTCTCAAATTATTAATGTTAACAACATCTATGAGTATAGTGTGCATTAGCGTGTAGATTTCAATTTCTGTACAGTCTAATCTCTAATTGTCATAGCCTAGCTAGCCAACAACTTCTTTATGTTTACAGACGTGACGTAACGATGTGGCAGCATACTCGAATTTCCCGCGAAAACCTACCCGTACCACTCAAATGAAAAAACATTATTATAAGCTAACCGTTGTGAATCGGGCTAAAGGCGATAGTTTTGAACACTGGCTGGTTATGTACTTGCTCAAATATTGATTTCGGATAATTTTTAACCAAAAAAGTTAGAGACTGCAGCTTTAAGCAAATGACTTTGCTAAACTAACACAACCAGAAAAAGCCATTAGCTAACATGACATTTAAAAGGTACTATCGTTTAAAAACCTGTAATACTGAGTAAGGCTGGGTAAAAAAATATCGATATCTCTATTTTTTAATCGATTCTCATTTTTACGAAATGATATCGATTCTTAAATCCCAAGAATCGATTAGTCTAGCCTGTTTTCAGTTAATGGACGGAACATTGAAGCGCACCTCCCATCCAATAAATTGCAATAAGCTTTGTGTTTTGTTACTTTTGATATGAAACAAAGTCTCAGATTTCAAATTCTGTCCATTGTATTGCAGTATTCAAACAATAAATGCTGTTTTGGCGCTGTTTAATAGTGACTCGGTTCAACCGACGAACTGATAATCTCCTCCGCTTTAATACCAGTTTCAGCACAAAATTAACATGACTAAACATCCGAAGGCAAGTTGAAAGAAAGAGTACAACTTTATAATCCGTATCCTGTCTCATATATTCACTCAATCAGTGTTTCAGCCACGCAAAGACGTCAATATAACGGCTTGTAAACAATGTCACGTACGTCACATTTACCTCAGAAACAAACATATTCTGTGACCATAAACTCGTTAGTCAGCTAGAAAAATAACCTGTAGAGAGGGGCATTTTGCTAAATATATGCACCAACATTATAATTTTTACTGTTCTTCCATGTTTAATTTATGTTTAAATAAATCTGTCAAGTTTTTATGACAGCCACCATTTAAATGTTAATATAAAAAAAAATGAATTTAAGTAGAAATATTATTATGTAATTGTAACTTTATTATTATAAAAACTTAATTAAGTGTAATTTAAGCAGTTATATAGCCTACAAATCAGTCAATTTTAACCTTCAATATTATTGTAATGTAGTACCAACTGACTCTCATGTATATTTTTCAGGCATTAGCATGTACTGTACCTGATATATATCCAAAATAATCGATATTGAATCGAATCGGTAATCGAATCGCAAGCTTGTGAATGAGAATCGAATCAATCATGGAATTTGTGTCAAAACCCAGCCCTAATATTGAGTTAATACATATTAAAAACACAAACCAACACACTGAATGGCACAGATTGTACTACGAACTATTTAAATTGAGCAGTGTATCTTTTTATGTTTCTTTAACTAAATTTTATTTAGATAATGAACAGGCTGCGATGTCAAGTTAGCAAAAAAATGTGTGTGCGTGTGAGGTGCCGGCGTGATCACTGGGATTGGTTTACCTTCTAAGAGAGGAAACTGTTACTCCATAATTTATAGTTATACAGATAGAAGCAAGACATCATTTGAAACTGTAAAGCTTTTGCAAAATGACGAAAACAAGCAGGATGCCGCTTTCTGCAGTCTCGGTTTTCTTTCCATGAACTATGGAGCGTGTCACAATGAACCGAAACTCAACAATATTTTCTTTCATTTAGTTGACCTGTTAATGATTTAAGTATAATCTATTTCGCATATAGGCCTAGATATTCTTTTTTATGTACAGTATTAGGGGTGGGAATCTTTAGTCACCTCACGATACGATCCTGGGAGTCACGATCCGATGCCAGAACGATTCTTGATCTAATTTTTTCCCCCCTTATTAATTAATTAGTTTACCGACTTGAGAATCTTAAAATCCTTACATTTACATATCCTTACATAAGTAATTAAGTACTTTTTAAAATAATTACAAATTGGAAAAAAAATAAAACAGTTGTATGTTAAGAATTTTAAACTAATATAGCTTCAAAACATACAAGTTTCAAATAATAAAAGAGGAGCATAGAAACATATTACACACAACAAAAAAAAGAGTGCTTTCAGTATTTAAGATTATCTGAACGGTTTCCATTCAAGAACTGTGAGTGATTTTTCTTCATCTTTACTGTTGTTTTTTACTATGACATCATAGACAGCGGGAGATCTATTAAGCTGCATTCACGCACGGATCTCTTTTGAAATATAAGAAGTAATGTGGTTTGTCCTGTCCGTTTAATCCCTTAAGACATAACTGGCTGTGTTTACATTAATTTTGCGTCATAAAACCATTTTGAGACGCAAGTGCATTAAACCACTTACACGGAGTCGCGCACAGCCGC